>NC_065523.1:29507956-29643558 GCF_006386435.1 Epinephelus moara | reverse complement strand
AGGAATCGGTAAGAGGAATCGGTAAGGAATCGGACCGTTAAGAAGGAATCGGTAAGGAATCGGAATCGTTAAAATCCTAACGAGTCCCAACCCTAGTTCAGACCAATGATTCGTGTCGAGATGAAACCGTTTCAGGATGTTTCAGAGAAAAGCCATCTGAGCTCGACTCATGCTGGCTGATGGTGTCACCTGCAACTCAGCCGGTCAAATCGCCAGCAGCTGGTTTTAGAACGCAAGGCACGTCACCGGATTCTACAGTCAATCAGCTTGTAGCAAAGTCCACTGGTCAAGTGTGTGTAATATATCACTGTAACAGTCATTTTATCATTTGAATCAGTGACATTGGAGGGTAAAATTTAGGCTTCTGCAGCAAAACTAACACCCAACTAGGAATATCTGCATCATTTTGTTACTTCATCAATGCAACAAACATTTACCACAAGGGCCGACCACTTTCCTTTGGTTTGTCGTAGGCTACAACATAGGCTACAGCGCTGCGCCCATAATCATTTCTACAGAAGCATGCTCAGGAATAAACTTGGCTGTGCTGCAGCATGCTAATTCCTTGGTGAAAGTGTTACAACCATCCCCGGTCTCCCCTACATGTGCATGTAAATACTGACCTCACCTCCCAGAGAGCAGCACATTATAACACCATCCTACTGCACAGTAACAGCCACGCCGCCCTTCAGCCTTTATTGTAATCTCCTTTTCTCCCACCATTTTATAGAGTATCTAATGACATGTAATACGGCGACATCAGAGATGAGTGCAGGCTGCATCGTGTGACCTAATTACTAATAATCAAGTGAGATCTTTGCAATATCAAGTTCAAATAGGGTTATTAAATATGTCTTATAACCTTGAGGCTGTGTGTTTGATTTGGCTGCGATCCTTGTTGCGCTGTCTTTTATTGTGAAGGGTTGCGTAAATCTTACTGTAATTAATGTCATGGTATTATTTAAGTTTTGGAAAGTGCTTACCTAGAAGGAGACACACTCAGGACTGAGTTTAAAGGTCAGTGATAATGCTCTGCTTAAGTGAACATGCAGTTTTTGGTTTAAGATGTTCTTACTTATGGTTATTTTAAGGAAAATTAAAGGGATATGGTCTGTTCCCTGCAGTCAGTGTTTTCATATCCCATTAATTCCACCCTAATCTCTTCATCTTGTTTTTGCCTTTCTATAAAGTAATTATGTACTTTTCGTTTTGATCTTTGGAAAATGCAAACTCCCATCCTGGCAGCAACAGCGCACAGAGACATGACAGAACAGGTAAAATGGGCACGGCACTGTTATGTATGATGTGCTGATGGTTTTCAAGTGATGTCTCATCTGTGTGTGGAGCTGGCACTCTAATGATTTAATGAGGCTTTGGGAGGGGGAGGGGTTGCCTCGTTAATCACTGGAGTTATTCAGTCAAAATCAAACATACCGGTATCTTATTTCTCAGCCCACAGCGCACAAACAGTCCTACAAGGTCACGTGACAAAGGTGCGCACGTTTCAGTATGTATGTGGGTGGGTGTTACTGTTTTGCCTGTCAGGGTCACACCTGTCGGGCGGTGCCGCCAGCAGCGGGATGTCACTCACTCAGTCCGTCTGTTGCTTTCAGTGTGGCCGGTTAGATTCTTCATTTGGAAACTGGGAATGACAATGGCGGAGTGTTAATGCACCATGGCCGGTCACAGGACTAACACAGCTGATCGCAGCAGGAGACCACATGAAGTTATGTGTGTGATGTTTGGAGCTGAACTCCTGCAGAGGACCAATTAGAGCACTTTTAAGGAGCTTTCTTTAACCAAAGTTAGGAGCGTCACGTGAAACGTGGAGTTAAAGTTATAGCCTACTGTTTACTTTTGTGCGCGAGCCATGGCTCTGTCCCAAATACTGTGCCTGGACGATAACCATGTGAACCCGCGGACGCACGAGTCCAAACCGGAGTTCCTGTACAGCGAGGACCAGCGGCTCGCGCTGGAGGCTTTCCTGCGGGAAGGTCACGAGGCGTTTGTTAAGTACCTGGGGACCCACGGCCTGCGCGGCTTCCTCTCAGACCCGGAGCTGGACACTCTCGCCGGGGCGGTGGAGCCCTATGACCCGGGCTTGGAGCTCTTTCCGGAGGATGCCGAGGAAGACGAGCCCCCGCCGCTGTCAGAGCACTACTGGCCCGACCTGTCGGACACGTCCATCCCGCAGATGGACCTGGGCTGGCCGGAGAGCATTTCTTACCGGGGGGTCACGCGCACTACCGTGTACACGCAGCCACCAATGGAGGACCAGGCGCACATCAAAGAAGTTGTCAGGAAGATGATTGCGCAGGCGCAAAAGGTATGTTGGGCCACTAATGGACAGAATAATGTTAATTTGGCCACGGGCGGATTGTGAGACAGTGAGCCTCTGGGCACAGACATGTAAAAGGCCCCTCCACCTTTTACATAGGAACCAGACATGCAGGCTCTCTGGTTGTTCAGCCTCTTTGTGTTGTTGTTTTGTGTGTCTTTGTAGTTTTTGAGCCCTATGGTTGTTTTTCCCCTTTTGGCCTTGCATTATTTTGAGTGTCTGCATCATTTTGCATCTCTTTGTGGTCATTTTGAGTCTGCATGTGACGATGCGGGGTTGCAATTTTTTAGTATTGTCTCTTTGTGTGTCTTTGCAGCTGTTTTACATCTTTGTGTAGTCATTTTGTGTGTCTTTGTGGATTTTTTGTGTCTCTTTGTAGTTGTTCGACGTTTCTTTGCAGTCATTGTGAGTCTCTGTGTGTCTTTGCATTTCTGTATAATCATTTTGTGTCTCTCTGTAGTAATTTTGCAGCTCTTTGTGGTCATTTTGAGTGTGTTTGTGAGGATGGGGGGTTGCATTTTTTTGTTGGTATTGTCTCTTTGTGTGTCTTTGCAGCTGTTTACATCTTTGTGTAGTTATTTTGTGTGTCTGTCGATTTTTTGTGTCTCTTTGTAGTCGTTCAATGTTTCGTTGTAGTCCCCGTGAGTCTCTTTGCATGTGCCTTGCATTTCTGTATAATTGTTTTGTGTGTCTTTGTGGTTGTTTTGCCTCTTTTCATTGTTGCTGAGTCTCTGTGTCCCTTTGCAGCTGTTTTGCATCTCTGTTGTCATTTTGAATCTCTTTGTAGTCTTTTTGTGTCTCTTTACAGCTGTGCTGCATCTTGTTGATGTCATTTTGTGTCTCTTTGCATTCATTTTGAGTCTGCATGTGAGGATGGGGGATTGCAATTGTTTGTTGGTATTCTTTGTGGGTCTTTGCAGCTGTGTTACATGTTTGTGCAGTCATTTTGTGTGTCTTTGTGGACTTTCTGTGTCTCTTTGTAGTTGCGCGACATTCCTTTGCAGTCATTTTGAGTCTTGTTGTCATTGCTTTACAATGTGCTGAAGTGAACTCAGTCCACTTTAACCAACATTAAGTCATAAAACAACCTCCAATAAAGCATACAAAGCCTATGAGCAGTTTAGGGTGTTTTACCTTATTTGGAATGCATGCTATAATATATTAATCTCTCTCCAGCTCTGTCTGCTCAGTAGAAGACCTACAGTCTATACATAGCTTATAGTTGATATTTATTATCTGTACTTTTGAATCTGTGCTCTCCTGTGTTACTAGTGCATCAATGAATGTCTTTTATATTGGTCCACAGTAATGTCTCTGACCTGCTGTGCCCATTCAGATGATTAACTTTAATGTTGACATAATGTAACCATGAGCAGCCATGGCTCTGTCAGTATGAGATCAGAGTACAGACTGATGTTGACCAAGTGAGACAATGAAGAGTAAAGTGCAACTTGATTAAACTGCTTTATCAGGGTCTAGTGCAAGACAGGAGCATGTCTGTTATGTTGGACATTTTGCATGTCTACTGCAATTGCACGTGTATAACTGCCCATGAGTGTGTGCCTCTGTCTGTTCTGCAGCCGACATATCCAAAGGCACTGTGACATGTTTTATTTCTCAGTAGCTGTTCTCAGTGGCATGTGTTACTTGTCTAAAACATCCTATGGCAATTTCCTGAAGAGCTTCTGACAGTAACAATAAGATATATGGGTCATATACAGTATGAGCTTGGAGAATATATATATAGCGTTAATTATCGCCTGGAGAGTTTTGCACAGAAAAACTTGTGCAATCGTATTTTACTCAAACCCGTGGAACAACTTGAATCGTATTTGTTTTGGCAGAGAAGGTTAAACACTGTTATGTTTGCATGTACACGTGTGCTCACATTAACCTCAAGTCACTTGCATGCATAGACAATGTATGCACAATGTATGCATGGAATTATGCGAGAGTGTTTGACACATGGGTGTGATGTAAGTCGTGTGTGTTTTCCTCCAGGTAATTGCAGTGGTGATGGATGTGTTCACCGATGTCGACATCTTCAGAGATTTGCTAGATGCTGGTTTCAAGAGGAAGGTGTCAGTCTACATCCTGTTGGAGCGCGCAACACTACCTCATTTCCGATCCATGTGTCAGAGGGCCGACATGCATGCCGGACACCTCAAGGTGAGTCAGTGGTCTGACATTTGGCATCAGAGGGCAAGGCTTAGTTGTAGCTAAGTTAAAACAAGTCCATCTGGAGAGTCAATATGTGCTCAGTAAAATCTAGGGCTGACCCCAACTAAGAATTTTCCCAGTAGTCATTTAGTTGACAAGTCGCCCGCATGTTTACGATATTTATTTGATTATTAAATGATATATTTTGGTTGGGGCAACACAATGGTTTGATTTGAATGTGTGAGAAAGAATAGTATCAGTGACGCTGTGGGCTAATGGGCATGTAGCTACTTCCATGTTTCAGATGATACGTCATGTTTGTAGTCGACCAACTAAGATGAGTTTACATATCACCTTGGGTTCGTCCTTCACCTTCTCAAAATGATCCCACACTTTGGATTTCCTGCCCGACATGTTATTAACTAGCCTGTGGAATAACTGCAGGTACCTGCCCTGGAAATTAAGGTTGTGTTTCCAGGAGCTTTTTGAGTTTTACCAGGGAAATCATCTAATTGTGACCCAATCGTTATAAACCATGACATATTTTCTGTGGAGAGGAAATGTCAGGGCAAACTGGCCATATTTTACTCTAAAACAACCAATATTGCTGTGTATTATATGTCACACAAACAGAATAATAAGCTGACAAATAATAAAGTTCATCAACAACTGTGTGAGGATAAAATTTCAGTTTCTTCATAGGTAGTAAATGTTTCACGAATAGAGTGAATCTGACCTTTGGATTGCGAGGGGTGGAATTTCCAGATGTTCGGAAAGCAAGAAAATGATCAGCTTAGTTTGAGACCGTAACATATCTGTAAGACGCTGCTATGAATGACAATGAATACAAATTGTTGTTTGAAAGAAAGACGAGCAATTGAAGTCAAGAGGTTTTCGTTATGCGTGGATAAGTGAAAGCACATGCCATCCCTCCCTTTCTCTTTCTCTATTTTGCCTTCTGTCTCACGCACACACACACACACACACACACTCACCCACCAGTACTCAAACAACCAGCAAACCCTCCCAGCTGGCACTGTATCATAGACGAATCTTCTACCTTGTTGCTTTACTTGGACTGTTTTATTCCATAATTGGCTGGCTACCACGAAAAGCACAAGTTAGAAAACACATTTTGCTCATGCCAGGACAAGTAAAAGGGAGTTACGTGGAAAATACACCTGTATCTCCAGTAAGACATAAATCTTTTGATCGAACTGCCAAGTCAGCCTATAAGAATGTCTTCATAGAGGATAGGCCTTTAATGGTTAGCATAGCAGTGCGGTATCTGGCCGGCAGGAGTCTGACTTTTTGCTTGCTTGCTTCAATGCTGCTGCTTTATTCCTCTTTTCTGTAGAGGGGATCATTTAGATGATCCAACATACAGGAGAAGCAGGGATGGGAAATTTCCACAAAGGCTCCCAGTGTGCTAATTAAGTTCAAAGTCATAATAGGTATACAGTGTGTTAGAGCAGTATTTGGCAGGCAGAGGTAAGACATAGAAGATGCAGAAAGCTGTGTTTAGGAGACTTCAAGAGGCATGAAAGCAATGCATTTGCACATGGGGTGTGCACACAAATGCATATGTGCTGACAGACATATTTACAGACACACACACACACACACACACACACACACACACACACATATCCTGCAGATATACAAGAACAGGTCAGCCCCCACACACACACTCTACTCTCTGTCAATGTATGCAAAGCAGCAGCTATTTTCACAGTCTCATGTGTCAGTTTGTTTTTTAGAAACCTAAATATCTGACAATTACACATGACAAATGATTGACGAGGTTGTTTTAGCTGTTTTCTACTTGTTTTATGAGCTCCCGCAGGTAAGCCTGGAGGAGATCATGCTTTGGTTGTGAGTGTGTGTTACTGTGTCTGCAGCTAATCTTGCAAACTACTGGACCAATCAGTCTAATATTGTATGTGCACATTTATGACTCTATGCGCAAGGACCTCTTGTAGTTGTGGTGGGTTACAATTGTTGAAAAACCTGCTTTATTGACTGGTTTTTACCATCATTAGCTGCTGTCTCGGCTGATATTGGCTCAGCTGAAACCAAAAGGCCTTACCTGGTCTGTTGCAGGCCCAATTTTGGGGTTTATTGTGGCTCAAAAACTAACATGCATTAAAAAGTTTGGTCTCATTTTGACCCAAAGCATCTGCAGTTAAATTTCAAACCCATCCACTAAAGTTAGGCACAATACAAGATGAATAAGTCCATTGTTTTTTGTATCTTCGCCACCATTTTGACTGTATTTAGCATTTTGATTTTACTTTCATTCTTAGGGATGTCTCGATCATGTTTTAGGCCACAAATCCAAGTACAGTGTGCAAACCTGCACACAGTAATACAGCCGCACAGTGCACTCTCCGCCTCAAGCTGCCCTACATTTAAATGAGTCAAATGTCTGATCACAGAATGGCTGTTCATGAAGAAAACAGCTTGTGTCACAGCTTTACTTTTGTGTTTTCCTTTCCCTGTCAGTGTGGATGTGTTATCACAATAAGCTTTGAGCAGGACCCAAGTTCACATGCAGTTATCAACAATAGTAGCTCAGGTGTGACACTCGGGCGTGGTGCCCCTGAGAAACGTTGCAGAAATACACACAAAGCAATCGTTATTTGAACTCAAACCGAACCTGCTGCCATTACATATTGACACTTGTTGTCAGAGTGAGTGTCATCAATTCAACAATCAATACAAACAGCTGGCTGATATTTTTTTAATGCCACTGTATGGTTCACTTGCTCTTAACAAATAGATCCGGTGTTTTAATGGAGCTCAATGAGGTGTGTTTGACAGCTGGCATACTTAGAGCACAATTGGCAGCAGCACTTTATATGAGCTCGGTTAGACACAGTTGTCGGTGTGCTGGGATCTGCCCTTTAAATGTATCCTTCAACAAAGTCTCTGACAGACTCCCATCACTGTGGGTCCTATGTGTCATCCTAGAAAATATAATAGCCGAGGGCACAGCTGTACAAGTGGCATTTACGACCAGGAGCAGTGATGAGCGGCTAATGCAGAGTCTCCCACACAGTCGGAGAGCCGAGTCCGGACTGCTGAATTGAGGAAATGATTGGCAGGAAGAGCAGCAGACAGGTGTGACAGCTTGTGGACAGCTTGAGTTTTTACTCTAAGTGACAGGAGTAAGCAGGTGGAGGAGGGGATGGACAGGATGGCAGGATGAGTATGTAGTCAAAAAGGTGCCAGATTTCTTTTTACTCTTCGGTCATTTGAGGGGGTTTCTGCACATGTTACACCTCTGCCAGATGTGGACTAAGAGCATTTTAAATGTAGCAAATGCACAGTTAGTTGGTGTGCTGTTTTGTGTAAAAGCAATTAAGCTTCTTTGGTGGTTGTCTTCTCACATAATTCTTTCTAGGACAGCTAAAGCACTCATCTACAGTTCAGAGCTGAAGACGCACACACATTGGAATTTGCTGATTTGATCAAATCAGTAGCCAAAGGAATGCACTGAGGCAAACTGAGAGCCAAGGGTGGGACCAAAGGAAGGAGAAAAACAAGTGTTCCTATTGTGAGACACACCAGGAATAATCTGGTGCATCAAGATAACTGGTTATCTAATGTTTTGGCTACATGCATTCGAGTTCAGGATCCGGCCCCTCAGACGGACGTGGCTCCCAACGTTTTGCCCTTCAGAGGACTTAAAGGTCCAAATGAGATGGTCTAAATCTAAACTCACAGCAAATAATGTAATTGTAACAGCTTACAAACAGCTGGGCATCTGTTACCAAACAGTTTCAGATACTGTCACGCTAAAGCTGCAAATCACATTTACTGCATTTCACACAGTAGCTCTTTGCCAGATTTTGGAATGGTAGTCATTTTGGGCTGAGATATAATACATTAACGGCACCCTGAGCCAAAATGAAGTTATGCTCTGTGTGCGTGTTATAATCCAAGCTTCTCTGTTGTTGTGGTAGACAGTCCAGTTGCATTCGCATGTTAGTGCATGTGAGTCGCTGTGAGTGTGTCCTACTGGCTGGCTCATTATTGCCGTTCTGTTCTGCACTCATACAGCATTTGCCACTGATATCGAGACGCTGGTGGCGTGGAAGCATTGCACCCATCCTGCAGTTCCTCCCCAGGTTAACAATGTTAGCTTCACCACCAGTGTTGCTGTTGTTAGCTGTTTATGGAGTTAGCACCAATAGGTGCTAGCCAACTCTATGTTGAGAACCATCTGCAGACAATCCCGGCCCAAACTCAATCATTAGCTCCTTAATTATTACTCTGTTTAAGGACATAATATCATGCCTTTATTCTGCCTTGCAGTTCTGTATAAAAAATACCATTGTGGAATGGGGGGAAAGAGTTGACTTTAAGCTGGCGACAGAGATAGTAACAGTGCCGAATTGACGTCGGTGTAAAAGGGACCGACATTTTGAAGATGTGTTACCACCAGGAGGTTTAAAAAAGCAGCTAGCAGCAGTTAGTGGCTAACTCAAAGAATAAGAACAGCGGCTGAAAATGTCCTCAAACTGGGGAGACAATGAGGTTCAGGAGCTCCTTACCCTCTGACCAAAGGACGAGATCAGCCACCATATATCAAAGATGGTACATTATTGTTATGGCTACATTATACCATGGTTGTTGTTAGACATTAGAGGCCAATGCTGCTGTGTTAGACCTCATGCCTGTCACGCCTTTTTTGCTTCTGCATTGCCGGCATGCTGTCTAAAATCACACACTGGGACAACATGATGCTATTTGGTTCTGTGTAAAAATGCAAAGGCAGCGTAAAGAAGGCACTTCGTAGCAACCCTATAGCGTGATCCATAGATATGGTTTGAATTGTCACATACAGCTCCTTTAAGGCCTATTATTTACACCTTGCAGGGCTGCTGTATGCGCCATACTACTGATCACCATCATAACCAAACAACTGCATCACATGATACTTCCTGACTGTTTCCAACACCTGAGCACTCCAAGTGACAACAAAGGACAAAAAATGGATTATTAGATATCACGAGCTGCAGTAAATGTCCATCAAAGAAGGGCTGCATATGTCTGTGTCAGAATTAGGATGCAGTTTTGTCTTTTTGAGATGGATTAAGTACAGATATTTGTAAGCATATCTATCCTAAAGAAAGAAACAAAAAGTGAGTCAGAGTGAGAGAACTGAGGAAGACTTGATAAAGAAAGTGTTAAGCTCAAGGTCCCTTTCATGTGTAATCTCTTATCTGAAATGTTGTTACAGTCTTTTATGGCTACAGCACCATATACTGCAACACCCATGACTATATTGCTTTATAGCTATACAGTCACACCTGTAGGCCTGTTAGTGTGGCTGTGTTCACGTGTGCAGGATGCAACAACAAAAAAAACAAACATACACACTAAATTCTTTCCTGTATGACTAGGGGCTTATAATAATAACAACAACTAAATATCACCTTTAAAAACAGAGTTTACAAAGTGCTTTGACAGACAAAGCAACAGCAGAAACAGGATACTCAGAGGGCAATACAGCAACAGGAAGCCAAACAGTCTTAGCAAACATAAGCGAGACAACATGAAGATGACAAAAAATGCAACACAATATAAATAGATAGAAACAAAAAAGCAATAAAAAGACCAAATGTCACTGATTCTGCGAGCCTTATCTCCTCAAGCAGGCCTTCTGAAGCAGAGGGGACCTGATGGCAAAGGGACAAGCACCTTGAGATTTAAGCCTTTACTTTAGAGCAGCCAGATGGGCCCCACCTGAGGATCTAAGGCTGCTAACGTTTCTGTTATGTAGCTCAGACCTAGACCAGCTTTATAAATGATCAGTAGAACCTCAAAATCAATCCTAAATCGAACAGGGAGCCAGTGGAGAGAAGCTAGGATTGAAGTGATGTGCTTTCCTCCCGTAAGAAGAAGTAAGAAGCCCAGCTGCTGCATTCTGAAGTAGTGGATTGATTATGGTCTGGCTGGACCAAATAACGAAATAACCAGTGGACAGAGAAGTGAGCCCTGTGGGACACTAGATTTTAATCTGACCGAAGCCTGACACAGAAGTAATTTTTACTGTATACGTGCAGTGTTTTCAGTCAGAAATGAGCAAACAGGCAAGTTCCAACAGCGACCAATTAAGTCCGTCAAGGTAATAAGAGAGAACGGTGTGGTCCGTGGCGTCAAATGCTGCACTTAAAGCTTCATGTAAAGACAAGACGAAGATTAAATCAGGATCCATGGCAATTAACATGATGTTGGGTTGTGTAAGATTTAATCACAGTACTTAGTTTGGATGTGGTATGTGTAATTGCACAGCAGTTTGAAAAAGTAGAGCAATTTGCTTAAATGACAGGTGGAGAGTGGTAAATTAGTGCGCCTACTGTCTGTGTATGACTGTAGGGTTTTTATTAAGAAGTACTGTCAAACAAGCAGAGTGACAGTTTGAATTTGCATTTGATATGTCAATGTGTTTTATGGGAAAACTTAAATCATACTTCACGAAATTTGGCTTGAGACGTATGTATGTCTTAATTGGTATCTGTGCTGTACAGATTCTGAGCATGTTGGAGTATGTCGGCCTTTTTCATGTAGTTTATTCACACCTAGTGGCCATCAATCAGCTAATAGATAATCAAAAAAGAAGATAAGGTCCCCTCATAAAATCATAAGAATTGTTCTTGATACTAGATGCTATAAATATTTGTTGTGTTGATAATATCCGATTAAAGCTGGGGTAGGCAGAAATCTGGAAAAGAGAATACACCCTCCTCCTGCAGCTCTCCCCTCTCTGTCCTAAGCCCCTCCCACCAGACAATCATGGGCAGATGCACGTGTATCATACAGTAACCCAGTGTTACCTATACGATGATTTATTTAATCTTATTTGAGTGTACAGGTGCATGCAGCTCATTTGCTCAGCCCCTCCTTGCCCCTCTTAATCAGGCCACAAATGAGACAAGAATTAGCTAGTTAGCCAACCCACAATCTCTCCCTCTCGCTTTCTCCCCGGCAGGAACTTCGGTCGGTGGTTACAGTAACTCGAATTTGGCCAGAGCAAACCCCTCAACACCGGGTGTCACAGAAGGCTGGTGGCCACTGTCAATGCCGAGTCTAACCTGTGTAACAGCAGCAACAGAAAGTTTGCTGATCCAGCGGAGAGCCGGGGCTGCCCGGACCTCTGGATCTGGGGTTTGTGCTGGCTGGATTTAGTTGCTGACTGGGGGTCCATTATTAGAGCTGCGCAGAGGTAGTCTGTAATGGTGGAGAAACAGGCGGAAAACACATTCTGATTCGACCTGTGATTGGCCAAAGTCTCCTTTCATGGTCTAGATTTCCTAAAGCCTGAAAGCAGACCACTTCAATTACAATTTGCTCAATGGTTAGTGCAGGATTTTTCCCCAAGAAGCCAAAATTAAACTGTCATTGTAATTTCGTTAAATTAATATAGAATACCACCATGTTAGGTCAAAGTTCAAGATGAAGTTATCACTGTCATAGTTTTACAACATCACATCACTCAGGTGACAGGTTGCAGGGTTAGTTTTGAATCTGGAGAAGGTATAACATCTGTACTCTTTTTGTGTCTGTGTGTTACAGCACCTGCGTGTACGCTGCACACATGGATCAGAGTTCTACACTCGGTCCTGCACCAGAGTCAGAGGGCGAATGGGACACAGATTCATGTTCATCGATGGCGACAAAGCTGTGTCTGGGTCGTACAGGTCAGTGCTCTTAATGAGTGTGTTTGTCACTGAGAGTGTGAGAAAGAGAAAGACGGTGAAAGAAAACAGATTATCTCCGTGTGCTCCACCTGTCGTTGTTTCTATGAGTGTGGCATGGAGAGATACAAATGAAGAATGCACTGTGTCTGTTAATGTTCAGTAGCATTCTCTGCATAGTAGACAAACTGGTTGTAAATGTATCAAGTGCACAAGACAAATAGATGCGTGTACAGTGCAGTCACTAAGTAACCAGACGCTGCTGCTATCATCCACATACATGTATATATGCCCCAGCTGTCTGTCTGGTTCAGAGATTTTGGTGTTTACTTTCCAATTAATAGGTGTTAGTTTTGTAATGTCTTAAAAGAAGTCTAACATATTTGCTTTGTGTTCTGTAGTTTCACTTGGATGTCATCACGGCTGGATAGAAATCTCATCACCGTGACTACAGGCCAAGCAGTGGAAACGTTCGACAGGCTGTTTTGCATCCTCTACGGATCCTCCAGCTCGGTTGACCTCCGGCAAGTCGCCACGAAGCCTGAACCTGAGCTGGAGCCCCTCCCACAACAGGCCACAGTGCCCCTTCCTTCTGCTGCTATTGCAAGGAAAATGTACAACCCCAAATACGCCCTGGTTGCTTTAAGCAGCCCCAGCCCGGCCCCTTCTGATGGCCCCAAAGAGACCCAAAATCCAGAGGAATCCAAGAACCCTGAAACAAAGAAACGGAGGCGGAGGAGGGGGAGTAAAGAAGCCATACAGGAGGCCCCTCCCACTCACCCTGGACTCATTCTAGAGAAAGTGAACTTGATACCATACCTGCCCACCTGGCCAGAGCCTGACCCCTCCAGTGATGTTATTGGGTTCATTAACATTCGTGATTCCAAAAAGCCGACTCAGGTCCATCTGCAGAGATCTGAGATGTTTCAGACCAGCCAAGCGATCAAGTTTAGCAGTCCATTCAGCATGCCTAAGGAAATCCTGCCAGAGGTCGCCAAGCCAAGACAGTTCACCGTCAAACATGAGGAGATGAATAAACTCAAACCAGCACAAGATAAAACCAAAGCTGAAGAGTCGGCGGTAGGCAGAGCTCAGCCAACGCAACTCAACGCACAGCCTGGTGACATCAAAAGCAAAGCAGAGGCACCTGGACAGAAACCACCTACATCTGAACCAAAGTTCGAATCTAAAAATGACACAATAAAGACTCTCAACGCTGAGAATAAACTGCATTCAAACACGCACAACAACCTAGATGCAGGGCACAACGGTACACCTCACCTTAATGCGCACACACCTCACCAATCCAGCAACAAAGCATCCACTCCTCACACTGAGAGGCCTTCACACACCACACAAAATGCCACCGTCCTCCCCAGATCAAACACTAAAAATGAAACTAATTCAAACACACATCGTGCTGTTGTGTACAGGACGAACACCCTGGAAACGAGCAGTACAAAAACCTCACACCTGTGTCATCCTGCTGACATCACAGAGCCACACACACAAACAAAGACAGATTCACACACACAGTCTGTTCAAACGCAGCCACAAAACTCCTCTGAAATGACTCCCGACAACCACAAGCCCTCCTCGCCTACTTCTGCCACGTGCTCTCAGTCTGTCAGTTCCACCTCTGAAAACAATCACGTCTCCGTTGCTACAAGCACGACTACCAGTGGCTGTTCTCCTTTGTCCTCCCTCAGCTCCTCTTCTTCCGTTCCTCCTCTTACCTCATCTTCTACAACTCCAAATCCTCACCTCCCTTCATCCTCAACATCCCCACCTTCAACCTCAACCCCTCCCATCCCTAAACCTCGCACTATCCAGCTGGTTATCAAAGGTGGCGTAACTGGCGATAACCAGAAGCTGCCAGAGTTCAATGTTGTCAGGAAGCCTGAGCCCAGCACGGGGCCGCCAGTGGTTCAAAATGTAACAACAGAAAAAGTCCCCGAGACTGTTCCAGCACTGCAGGATGTCAGTGGAAGCTTGACAGGGGCACAAAAAGATGTCAAGAATGCAGAGAAATCTCCACAGCAAGGTTTTACCTCTCAGCAGATGAAGAATGAGGAAGCAGTTGGACGACACGATGACAGAGAAGGAATGCAGTTGGTGGCTGGAAACAACCTGGAAGCAAAGTCAGATGTTTTGATTACTGGCATGCCAATAGCAGAGAGTGAAAGTTTTCGGGAAATAATTCCAAAAGATGTCGAGCCCAAGACTTTGACATCAAAAGAAAGCACATTAACCCCACAGACAGACTGTGAAGCCGAGGCGCAGACAGAGATAAAGGCCCCAGAAAGAGCACTAACAGGCTGTGACCTCACTGAGGTGCCAAATGAAAAAAGTGAGAATGTCACAGAGCACGAAACGTACCTTGCAAGAGCATGTGTACCTCAGAGAATATCATATAATAATACAGATGCATTAGAGACTGTGGACTCTTTAAAATCTCCAACACACACTCCTGTGTCTGCTACACACATATCCAAAGACAGTGCAGCTGTAGACACACAAGGCCAGCAGGTTAATCCAGCACACCACACAGATGGCATACCAAATACTGCAAAACATAACACGCACAGCACTTTCCAAGAACAAATTCCTAAAGCACGTGGAAGCACACACACACCTGAAAGACCCCTGCACTTGCATCTCTCGGACATACACACGCCGGACTTTCGTTCACCTGAGAGAGAATCGCGGTCGCTCACGGCTCTCATACGCACTCCGACTCCAGATGGATTTCTCCCGCGGACGCCCACCCCTGACTCAAGAACTCACACGCCGGATCCACGGTCGCACACTCCAGACTTTCGAACTCCTACGCCCGACGGGTACGTCTCCGCTCTCTCCACCACCTCAGAGGATTATTACGAATGTAGCGACTCTCCTTCTCCTTCTCTCCTGAACCACGAAGCGATGGAGGATCATATTGACTTTACTCTTACAAATACTTCTTACGCTACAACCAGTCCTCTATACATGAATTTTAACAGTTGTGCTGCTTCATTGGGCATTCCAGACAGTAAGACCTCTAGCAATGAAACACTGAGTTCGTCTGGGCCTGCTGGAGTCTCCCCTTCTTCTCCTTTACTTGAGAAGAAGGCAAAAATGTGGGATGGAAAGGAAACCACAAATGAAGAAAATGGGAGAGAAGAGGGTGAAAACGGGAGAGTGCCAGAGAGGAGGACAGAGGGAGTTTACAAGGGGACGGAGAGGAGAGGCAGCGAGGAAGCTAACATAACAGCAGACCATTTAAAACAAGGAGAAAATTCAACAGAGACAGAAGAAAACAAACACGAGGCCCAACCCCAGGCCCCGAAGAGGAAGAGGGTGATAAACCAATCAGCAGCTGTCGATGGAGGAGTGACTCCAGGAGAATTAACCAATGACAGAACAGAGCCAAAGCGACTGTCCACAGGTGACCCTCAACCTAAGAAGACTTCTGAGGGAAAGAGACCAGACAAAGAGAAGGCAGTGGACAAGGCGTCACTAGGACCCGTCAGTGTGGAGAAGAAAGACCGGCCCCAGTTAACCAAAGAGACGGAGGGACAGAAGGTAAGGCAGCAGATGTTTTCATCTATATATGCCAAATAATTCTCATCACACAGAAACAAACTTTTAAAGTCAAAATCATTTGTAATTTGAATTTTCTAACCACTTTGCAGTACTTTGTTCAGCGTACGCCATAAGTTTTCTTTAGTGTATAATCACCTGAACATAAGAATCGTTGTGTTTTTTTACCTTAGAATGAGCCGTTTCTATCCACATAGGGAGTGGGTCATCTACAGAGATAGCCATGTTGCATCATCATGTTTCTACAGTAGCCCAGAACATACAAACCAAATACTGGCTCTAGATAGATCCATTCGGGTTTTTGCATTGGCTGCCTTAGTTAGGAGCCCCTACGGAGTAGTTTGTAATGTGAAACTGATGTATTCAGTGTTTTTACCCAGGTTAAATCACCAGAGGCCTGTACTATGAAGCAGGATTTGGAGTTAGCGAGGTAACTTTAGGGTTAACTCTGGGTTTTCAGTACCATGAAGCTGGTTCTCTTTTTACCGGGATAAATCAACATGGTAAACTATGCTAAACAGCTAACCTGCTCCGGAGCAGGTTAACTTCAGAGTATCAGATGACAGCCTGTCAGCGTCCTGACCTCTGACCAATCAGATCACTAAAAAAAAGCAGTATCCATGGACGAAAGTCTGGAGTCACAGGTAATAAAGAGTAGCCCGTGTAGTATTACAGGTCAGTGGAATCATTTAATTGTTTCAAGGCTGTATTTCCACTGTTTTAAATCAAAGCCTGGAACAAACAGAGAGATCGTTAGCAACACTAAACACATGATTTTAGCAGCATTTTAACGTATGCAAAGTTAATCTTTGTCCGCAGTGACAGTGTTGCTGTTTTACACTCTGGTTCCATCACTGCAGCTCAAAATATCATGAGAACTAGGAAAGAAGATATTTTATTAGAAAAATAAATGATGATCTCAGCAGTCATTAATAGGCTACTTTTCCCCCCATTACTGCAGTAGCAGAAAGAATGATGTTACTTTAAAGTGTTTAATGTGACATATTCAGAGTAGTTTTGTCATCTTCCAACTAAACAGCAAAAAATACTCTACATTAATGTCTCATATAGCATAAAATGAGCTGTTTACATTTACATGTGGAGCGGCTCTTTGTCTGTTCTGGGCGACTGTAGCAACAACATGGCACATGGTTTTATTTGGTTGCAGTCTACATCCTCACTGCTAGATGCCACTATGTCCTGCACACAAGACCTTTAAATAAAGATATAACATACTAATAAATAATCTTTTGAGATGCTGCTAGAACTTTGTTACCTTTGGACAGAACCAGGCTAGCTGTTTCCCTATGTTTCACTCTTTATGATAAGCTAAATTAGCCAAATGCTAACTGCAGCAGCTTCATGTTTAGTGTACAAACACAAGATTGGTATCAATCTTTTCACCTAACTCTCAACAAGAAAGTCAATAAGAGTGTTTCTCAATTATTAAACTTGTCCTCTAATGGACCTTTTTTTAGCTAACGTTTAATTAAATGAACCTTGAAAGTTTACATGACATAGTGACAAGTGTGTCTCATGCTGTTTATTATTTAAAACTCTATCCTTGATATTTAATTATGAAGTAAATATAAATATTAATCACCTTTTGCTTCACTGTATTAACCCAAATTATTTTGCCATGCTAAACAGACAAAGCCAATACTATGTCAGCAGCTGGTTTGGACAAAAATTTAACGTCCTGTTGCAAAATTTCAGCTGCTGAAGTCTGCTGATGTTTCACAGAGGTGTTACAGTCATTGGCTCTGATGTGTTGGTGCTCACTCAGCTCCACAGCTGGTTTAAACGCTGTCAAATATTTAACAATCAGTGTGGGTGTATGTGTTTGTAAATGCAGCTAAATGCTATCTATTAATTTATCTGTCTGTCAATCAGCTGTGTGTGCAGCACACTATGCAAGGTTACCATCTCTGCCCGTTTGCCGAGGTCTGTTGAGTATGCACCAGCAGAGCGTAGCTAAGTCGAAGCGCACGACACTTGTTCATTATTGAACAAGGAGACTATGTGTGAATTAAAGTGACATACTTTTAATGAAGCGTGGCCCGTGTTCCCGCTGATGCAATATTGATGAATCGGTAAAAGATTGATAGTTTCACATTTATTGATGGCGGTTTAGCTCACTCACCGACGACCTGAGTCTTCGCTTTTCGTCTAACAATAGTTCTCTCGAGTCAGTGAGGTGTTGCTGGCATGTTTAAGCTCGCCGCTGTCATGTAATATTAACAAGAGTGACAATAAAACGGATCTCACATCAGCACCCAAGTACCTCTCTTTTCCATTTGCAACAAAGCTTTTATGTCACTCATCTACAATGCAGTGTAAAAATAGAATACAATATGAGGAACTGGTGTTTTAATAAACACTGGTCAAATTCATTGATATCTTATTCATACATTAAACATTCCTCCTCATCTCCATTCTCTTATCTTTCCCTAGATTTTGCACACTCCTCCCAAAATTCCACGAGGACAGCAGCAGAACAATGGATCGTCCTCTCCTTCCCGACCACCCAGACCCCCGCGACCAATCTCAGGCAACCAGTCTTTGGGTCCTCGTCCCTGGGAAACCCGTCAGCCGAACCAGACAGAAAGCAAGGTGCTCCACGGTAATTTCCAGGTCTTGGATAATACCTCATCACCTCGCAGGCTGCCATCCAGACCACCTCCTCCAGTGGCAGCGGGACGGAAGCAGGCCGAAGTCTCCCCCGGCCAGCAGAGCCTCCTCTCACGACAGCCTCTAGCAGCGCAGGGCAGGACGAGACCCGGACAGTCACTAAATCCACATCCCTACCCAAAGCCCCAGGCCTCTTTCCTCCACATACAATCAAACAGAGGGGAGCAGCTCCAACCTCATTCCCAGAACCAGATGGTAGCACAGCGGGAAACACATTGGCAGGAAGAAGCAAGGTCTCCATTTAGCTTCACTTTTAGCAGGCTGTACAACTTGAAGGGTCTGAAGGACAAGGTGAGCAAGCTGCCAGCACAGAGCAAGAGAGGCAGCGCCAGCTCTCCGGGACAGGGACGCAAGAGCACGAGCTAGTCTGGTACCATCGGTCATCCTGGCATCAATACTGTATCACACCAAGCCAAAGCAAAAAAAGCCAACTCAAAAAAAAAAAAAAAAACAGATTTAAAGGGACAGTTCACCCGAAAATCAAAATTACATATTGTTCCTTTTACCTGTAGTGCTGTTTATCAATCTAGATTGTTTTGGTGTGAGTTGCTGAGTGTTGGAGATATCGGCCACAGAGATGTCATCCTGCCTTTAATATAATGGAACTAGATGGCACTTGGAACGAGATTGTTTGTGGTGCTCAGAAGAAACATTTGAAAAAGCTCTTTCCAGAAATCATGATGTGGTTACTCAGATATTCAGTAAAAACCAAACAAAAATGATCTCTCATTTCTTTAGTTTGTCAACAACAGGTGATTTCCTTATTTTAGCAAAATTGTAAATGATTGAGTTGGGGTTATGCTCTGCCATTTCTCCTATAATCATCGCGCTGTAACCTGTGAGGTTTATGCCAAGATCACTTGACGACACTGACTCCTGTTCGCACACAGCGAGAAAGGAGAGGGAGAGACGCTGTGCTGCTGCCAGAGGAGCCGCTGAATAAGTTCCCTCTGAGTGGTAACTCGCTAAAAGAGTGTGAGAAGTCCGGGGCTGTTCATAAAACATTCAGGACGCCACAGTTTATTCCACACTACTGAAACTGCTCCTCTTTTTGGAACCACTGCGGAGTCTTTAATAATTTTGCTTTTAGCTATGCCATGTCACAGCCGAACTATCATGAGCATCATGATTTACATTTTTCATATGATATTAAAAATTATACCAATATTATCGGGAACAAGATGATATGGCACACTCCTAGCAGGAACTATTTTCTCTCTCACGAACTACAGCCGCCTACTTTATCACCGCACAGAAGGAAGCATGCATCTACTACTGCTAGTACTACTGGCGTCCTCCTTGGCTGAGCTGTAACGTTAGCTACCTCAGTGGTACTAGATGAGCAAGCAGTAGATGCATGCTTCCTTCTGCACCATGATACGGTTGGCAGGAGTAGAGAAAATAGTTGCCCGTATGAAACTGCTCACAACAAGGATTGTGGATTATCTTGAGTAACCAGGTCACGATTTCTTGAGACATTGCTTTTGAGTTTTTCAAATGTATTTTTTGGCACTTTGAGCACCAGCAACCTCAGCAACTCACACCAGGACAATCTAGATTGATAAATAGCACTACAGCTAAGCGGGAAAATATGCATTTTTTTATTTTGGGGTGATCTATGTCTTTAAGGCAGAAAGCTATCTCTCTTGACCCAGTATGTTTACTGTGAAAGAAATGCCAAAAATAACAGTTTCCACAGCGTCTGTCCTGTGAGCACATCAAAGACTTGGCTCCTCACCACCTTTTTTACACTTGGGTTACTTCTTAACTTCGTTATAAGCAAATGTCTGAACTTTGACCTGTGAGTCATTACTTGTGGGATTAGCCGGCTCCTGTCTCATCTGATGGAAGATGCACTTTAAGTTGTTTCCACATGGCAGTATGAAAAGGCTCCTGTGAGTGATGTTGCTCATTACTGGACCAAACAAAGAGTGATAAGACTGGTCGTTTTTTCTCTTGGCTCGTCATTGCTAAAGAACTTTTTATGTTAAAAAAACCCCCACCTGCCTTTTCTGGCTAAACATGGAGCTTTGTGCCTTAGGGGGTCGTGGCCTCTGATGTTATCAGTGGCCTGGACATCTGGAGCTGAACCATAGCTGCCTCTCCTAAATTATTACATAGTTTGGAACGGTTTTCTTGTTGCTTGTTCACCCACTTGGCCTCACTTATTTAACAACTGGATAATGGAGTTCGTGTTAACCATTTTCACATGAAATTTTGGATATTAAAGTTGAAAGTGTTTGTATGGCTATAGAAGATGAACACTGGGACTGTATGTAAGTATGCCTGTGACATTGGGTATTACACTTACTGCACATTAGATAGGCTGCTGTGACTTAGATCAACTGTACATAATATACTGTAGATAGAGCAAAAACATAAGCAGTTGCTTCCTGAATTCACTGTGGTACACTTTAAAGGAACAGTGTGTGAGATTTAAGGGGATCTGGCATCTGGCGGTTAGGATTGCAAATTGCAACCAGCGGAAACTTCTCCCAGTTGGAATTCCTTCAGGAGTTTTTTTACCAGCAGCTGAATTATCCGCAGAGGTCTCTTCCTCTCCAAAACAAACGGACCAGGTGATGAAAACCAGTGAAAACACAGAACACAGAAGTTTAATGTGACAAATCGGTGTTTCTCCTACGCTGTTACAGAAGAGCCGCTCATCCAGCACCTGCTAACGTTTGCTCACCTTGTTTTATTCAGACGTTGGGGAGGTTTATACCATGAGCCGATTTGTCCACAAAGGTCTCATCCTCTCTAAAACAAACGGACCAGTTCAACCAATTAATCAGTCAATCATTAATTTGTCACTTGGAACTATACGAGGTGCAACTTCTGTGATTCAAACCGTTAAAAAAAAAAAATCTGAATAAAGCATTTTCGCACTGTTTTTTCAACACATTCGCACTCCGACCTCGTCACATATCGATGTTTTGGTCATGGACTTTTCACGTGAATGTACGACTAGCAAGGTACCCTGGTTGCGTTGGTTGTTGATGTTCTGGGACACCGTGTCAAGTTCTGCAAACACACGTGGTTGGGTTTAGGCAACAAAAACACATGGTTAGGTTTAGGAAAACAGAACAGGGTTTGGCTTTGGCATCTTATGGGATGCAAACACTGCTCTCTCGGGTGAAAGTCAGTGTTTGTTAGACCCATCCACCCCACTTGGACTCTTGCCACCTTAACTTTTGTCCTCGTCTGGCCATGTTTCCCCTGATGCCGCCGGGTGCTGTTAAATTACAATAGCAACCGGCTGCGTATCATGCAGACGTTAAAGGACGCCTTATTTCATTGGTTTCCAAGTGCCGGATTTTGATGACTTCGGAGTGAGACAAGGCTCTTTTTTTTTTTTTGATGCTCTTGTCATGAAGGCGCTTCTAATTATGGTGACCGACACGAAAACACGAATGGCTCTATCTAGAACCAGTGTTTGGTTTTGTCCATTCTGAGCTACTGTAGAAACATGGCGGTACAATATGGTGATCTCGATAAATGAGGACCTGCTCCCTATGTAGATATAAACACCTCATTCTAAGGTAACGAAAACAACGATTCTTATTTTCAGGTGATTATACACTAAAGAAAACACACTCATTGAATGATATTACATTTCTGCCAGTATATCCCCCTAAATCCCTCACACTGGACCTTTAAGTGTCTTAAATTAACCACTTCCTCTTTTTTTTGTCTTTTATGTCATTTCACTCAGACAGATTTCAAATGTGGGAGATCCTCTTTGCTTGCAGTTATATGCTATCTTTGGTTGGTGCTGTGTGAATGTGAACAGTATGAGTGACTGCGAGTCATCACACTGCACATTAATGGAGTTTAAAATAGGTACTATTATCACATGTTTGATTAAAGCATGAGAATGTACACGCACACTGTATTTACAGATGTACTGTATCTTGTGCGATAGTGAACAATGCTGAACACTACTGAATGTCACAGACTGTGTTGGAGAGGTTTACTGTTCTCCAGCACCACTTTACATTCTGTGAGCAGACAAATAAGTAAATGTTCAAATGGCTGACCTCATGACAGCGGCTGTTTATATTGTGTTTATACGAGCTGGGAGCGTTTGTCCCACATTTGTATTATAACAAGCCAAGTTTTTCCTCTGCTGTGCATTTAAGTGTTTACGATACAAATATGAATGCTGAAACTGTTGATGCAGAATCTTATCGTATTGTTTTTTTTATGTCTCGGACCTTTATTTTCGTTGTCTTTGTATTCCTCCATTGTGTGCTATACATGGAAAAGACTAAAGGGGTCAGGTAATTGATTTATTCTTTGTTTACACCAAAACCCATTTACATTCAAAATGCTTTTTGCCTGGAAGACAAAGTCACAGCGACTGCGCCCAAACAAAACATAAGTTATCTGCAGAGACGAGCACAATAAACACTGCGCGGGACAGACTCGTTACTCTGAAGACGGATGCAGATGTCCTGCAGATTACGACGACGGTGTGCAAGATGGTGCCCTTGAGTTTTTCTGAAGGAAAGTGGTGCAGAGGTGCTGTTTGCATTGAAAATAAACTCAGATGACATTAATGAAATGGCTGATGTGCACATAATTCACGTGTCGTTTGACAGAAGATAACAACTGTCTTGTTTTGGGCGACAGACAATAAGTTTGTGCACTTACTCAATGTTTGTTTGGGTCTTTACTTCTAAACCAGCTTTATTTGCCTGTAGTGAATCCCACATCACTGTTCGGCTCTGTGAGTGCGTGTGTTCATTTTGTTTTGGGTTGGATTTCCCAATCTGCTCTTAAGGAAGGCATCAGATAAAAAACAAGTTTTCTCCCAGTGCGAAAGAATTGAATTTTTTTAATGAAATATACAGTAGTTTATGAATCATGGATGGCTGCCCTTTGGAGCTGTGAAAGGCTGCTCTGCATGCCGACTGAGATGCACTAAACATCTGATTTATCTCAGTTTATCTCTTCTAGCTTCACTCCTGCCAAAAAGGAGTCAGAGAGAAGTGAGCAGAGCTGGTGTGCAGTCTCACGATGCCTCTGTGGTTTCGGAAGCTTCAGTCATCTTTCACAGCACGTTGCAATTCGGCAAATATCAGCTGTTATCCGTGTCAGACAAGGTTGTGAGTTGTTATCAAATTTCCAAAAGTAAATAGCACATTCAAGGTGGTATTAAAGGATGTTTTTATTAGATGTTACCTAATACTCAGACATGGAGCACAGAAGCTCCGGCTGAAAAAAAAGGGCGAGCTGGTGTGAGTTGCATAAAAATCCGCAGCTGGTGTGTGATGATTTATAAATCTAGTTTCACAGTTAAAAGAATTTGTGGCTTCAGTGTGTGAAAAGACTGACACGGTTTGTTTAAAGTTGTCTTTGTGTGCTGTAAAACCTGATAACATGCCAGGAGAGAAAAGTGATACATCTGACCGCCGACTGACTCATCTGACTTTACATGTTTAGGTAACAAGAGGAGGAGAAAGTGAAGACCTGCTTATTGGGTGGGATGGTGTGCATACTTTCAGAAACTACTTATTATACCTGATGTAACCTCTGTGAGAACACCTGGATGTGACTCCATGGCTCACCTCCAAATATCTGAGGACTGTTTTTAACTTTAAAGGAATACTTCACCCACAAAATGATAATTTGTATATCAGTTACTCACCCTGTGTTATGTTGAAGTTGTGAAGAAACTTTTTTCTTGCATGCCTCCACAGTGAACGACGACCTGGTCTCACTCCGAGGTCGTCAAAATCCGGTGCTTGGGCAGTGACTTGCTGCGTTGTCTTGTGTCTGCTTTCTTGTTGCAGGGCTGCAGACCTTGAGTGAGTGCAATCAGCAGCATAGGACACACCTGGAAATACTATTAGGGTGCTTTCAGACCTAGAGTTGTCTTGCTTTGGTCCGAATCAGGGACTAATTTTGTCACAAAGTTGTATAATTGCCTAGAGTTGGTTCATGTTCTCACAGCAGCATTTACAAGCGGACCAGATCAAATGCCTTGTGTGAGAAAGCTCCTCTTGATTGGTCAGAATTTCCATGTGGGAAAAATCCAGGAAGTAAAGCAAGATTGGTCAGAATTTCCATGTGGGAAAAATCCAGGAAGTAAAGCAAATGTTGAAGAGGAGTACACTTGCAAGAGTTGATTTTAGNTGGTTCAGATCCAGGTCGGAACACGTTCTCACCACAAACGAACCGCACCAGAGTTTGTTTGTAACCAGACTGAGACCACCTCTTCAAGAAGGTCTTGGTCCAATTAGCAGCAGTGGTGAGCTACAAAAGAATTCTGACAATATAATTTTGATATTAAAATATTTTAACAGACATTTAACAGTGCTCCAAAGAGACCAAAAACTGCAGCAGGTTTTATGTAGATTATATATTTGCATATGCCAAAAATTACAACATCCTATATGAAATTGCATCATCAAAGAAGTGCTAATGTGATTTCATCTGACTCCACTGTAAGACACAAGGGTGACAGGTGCTGGAACAAAACTAAATTCACATCGTCATATAGACACAAGATGAAATATGGTTTATGAATAGTTTTCTGGGTCACACATCCGGATTTAGAATGAGTCAGACACACACACTCATATCACACGAGGAGGATACGGGGGGGGGAGAGAAGAGCAGTGATTGAGATGCAGAAAGCAGAGAGATAGAACAGAAAATCCCTCCTTCTTATCTGAAGTGACTGAGAGGCAAAAGGCGGGGAACAGAAGGAAACTGCGAATAAAGCATGAGGCGGGGAAAGATGGAGAGACAGAGATATACAGCAAGAGACATGAGAAACATGAAATCTGTTAAATAGGATGACTTCAGCATCCACAGGACAGGCTTCTTCCCAAGTTTACCTTTCAGCTTTTTCTGTGTGCCACACTCTGTTAGTAGCCTACATCTCATGATACACCTTCCCTGCCTGTGGCTGTCAGTCCGGCAGTTCCTACTGAAGACGTACATCTTTAAAAGTTGTCACAAAAATATAGTTTAATTTTTGAAACAAGGGTAAAACTATGTAAATAGACTACACTTGTATAGCGCCTGTCTAGTCCTCTCAGTCACATTCACCCAGTCACACACATTCACCCACTGGCGGCCGAGGCTGCCATACAAGGTGCCACCTGCCACTCAGATTTTAACACACTCACCGACGGAACAGCCATCGGGAGCAAATTGATGTTCAGTATCTTGGTCAAGGATGCTTGGACATGCAGGATGGAGGAGCCGGGGATAGAGCTGCTGATCTTCTGATTGGTGGATGACCTGCTCTGCCCCAATTCATGTTTTGTTCTGTTGACATATAAGTGTCAGAAATTTTCACAGACGGAATTTTAAAATAATGTCAACCAGCTGAAATGTTTCCACCACATCTTCAGAAATAAAATGAGGTATAAATCAGGCTATAAATTAAACATGAACAGTCCTCTCTGTAAAAACCTTCAGAAAATAAAGATATAAGTAAAACTGGAAAGTTTGGTACATGTAAGTCCTACTGAAGTTGAGATTTATGTCGTTAAAATGGCCTTTAAAGACATATCTCCTAAAATTTTTCCAATGCGTTCTCAAACCAACTCAGCAAATATTGCTGCTTTGTCAGCGGACTTTCACGTCAAAATATGACAGGCAAGGTACCCTCCTACATCTGTTGTTGAGGTTCCAGGACAGTGTGTCAATATATGGCTGTTACATGTAACAGGAAATGTACAGTTTCTGCTCGTTAGATCTTTTTCAAATACAATTACAGCATAGGTAAAACACCTTGTTTTTACGTTTATGTCCTTGTGGAACAAAAACACATGGTTAGGTTTAGAAAGAAACATCATGGGAAATGTATGGTATTAACTGAAAAGTGCACAAATGTATTATGTAACGAAAGATAATTGCAAAACTATGGTAAAGTCATGGGAGGGGATGGTCTGTGTTTGAGTGTGTCAGCAGATGAATGAGGAAGTGAATGATGTCTGCAAGGTGTTGTATGCAGAACTCAAACTGGAAACCAGGTCGAAGCCAACTGTATGAAGGGAGAGAGCAAACTGACTGAACAGCCAGGCTTATATAAACTGCCCCTGGGAGACTGGCCAGGTGCTCCCAGTTGCACTTACTTAGCTCCGCCCAACAGGACCTGCAAGACACAGCAACAGACTGGGGAAAACACACACACACACACACAGCAGGCCGCGCTGAAGCACAAGGGCGGTCACACCTCCCACCCCCAAACTCGCCAACTGTGAGATAGCGAGGGCGACAGTGATGTACCCAGGTCGAGTGGTTGAGCAGGGTACAGTTAATCCAGTCAAAAGAAAAAATCCTAGGGCTTGGTGGGATACTAGAGAGAAGTAGTAGCGCCCCTACTAATTTGTTGAAGGGAAAATCAAGTTTTGTCTGGTCCCCTGTTTGCTAACAGGCTTTTGAGAGAGTAAACTCACTGTTGTGTAATGCCCCAGTTTCGGCAGACCCATGGTTTGACTGTCCATTGAAATATGTCCAGGCAGGCGCTGTTCTGCAAGCTGATGGCCAGGTCATGACAAAATTCACACAAGAAGTGAACAGCGAGCTGCCGACAGTTTGTAGGACCCATCCCCCCATGTGGGATTATCTAATTAATTATGTGTGTTGTGTACAAACTTCCAGAACAAAAATCTGACCTAAAATAAAGACCTAAATACATATTTTAGTAGCTTTAAAAAGATTTGTTATAGAAGCAAAATAGCCCAGAATCACCACACTGACCAGTGCATTGAGAAAAAAAAACCTTTTGTAGTGTCTCCCCTAAAACAGATGTCAGTGAAAGCTTCTCAAATAGGAGGCACATAACATCTGATGGACTATTTGCAGCAGCAGGTCTGTGTATGTGCAACAGGAATGTTTGCAGCCATGAAAGAACATGTCACAGTGCATTTCTGGTTTTGGAGAAATATGGAACGTCACCAACCTTATAAAGCTCTGTAAATAGGCTGACATGCTTGTGAACACAAAACACTGGCTGCATTGAAATTGACTTGAAACATGGCTGACTTAATTAAACAGTTGCTGCAATGCAGAGAAATTCACAAACAGAAAACCTGTTCTGATTCCCAAGAATGACGCATGTCAGATCTGTCCATCACCGTCCTGTAAATGTTTTCTGTCATGGAGTTTATGACTTGTTGTTATCTTATCTTATCATTATCTAGGGTGGAGCCTGGATGGTATTTAGGTGGGACAGACAAGCAGCAACCCGAAAGGGAAAAAAAGAAAAGAGAAAAGCCATCTGTAGTGTGAACGTGTGCCAGACTCAGGTAACCTGTTCTGTCAAACCTGTACAGTCAGCAAGCCGAGCAACGTTAACCGGAACTCAGCGGCAACACACTGCGAGGCTTCATTACCTCATTATCTCAAACATAATGCAAATCTTGTTACCAGTGAAACACACACACACACACGCACAAACAAACCCACACACACACAGGCGGTCACGGAAGTCTTGTGATGGTGGTTTTGTTTTTGTGGCTGATTGGACGATATGATAGTGGTGGCTCAATCCCAGAATAGCACACCATACACATACAAACACTCACATTTAAATAGAAACTATCCCCTCTCCCTCGGGCCATTTATATGGAGATGAGAGACTTGGTTACACCACACACACACACACACACACACACACACACACACACACAGAGTGGCTTGCAGGGCTCATCGTAGCATCATCCATTCAGCTGAGCCCTCCAAGCTCATCATAAATGATAATGCCAGACTTCCAGTCAGCCTCAGGGGTCGCAATACAGACAGGGATGACACAATGGGCTCACACACACACACACACACACATGCACAGACACACACACACACAAAGTGGTGACTCAGCCCTCTTTTGGGTCTCTGTTCTGTGGACAGCCCTTTGGGTCCTTCAGCTGCCAAGCTGCTCACACACACACATATACGCGGACACGTGCACATAAACACAGACACTGGTTGTCTTGCAGATTCACAGATATGAGAGAGAGGTGTGTGTGTCTGTGTGTGTTTGTGGGAAGGTGGAGGTGGACCGAGGCTTCAGTCAAGACATCCTCTGATGTCAACAATTCCCGACACAAGATGTGAGTCATTCTTTAATTAGCACATTTCACGCTCAGATGGTCCTCTGGGTAACGAAGTGTCCCATTAGCCTGTTTAGACTTGATTAAAGACACACATGTGTCTGTTCAGATTTCTTTGTGTGACACTGGGCTGTGGTGGAAGATGAAGATGTTAACTGTCGTGTTCGCTACTTCCTGTGCTTCGCTACTGAAGCCTCATTCATGTGACGGAAGAAATAGAAAGTTGTGGTTCTTCTGAACAGCTGGAGACCTGCAGTTACTTGTGTCGTTTCTGAAGTGTGAGAATAAAGTCGAATGTAACTTTTCTGAGCAGGAACTGTGTACAGTAAAAGAGGGCTAAGATGCTTTGTGAATAATAATCTTTACCAGTGGGATGCCACCATCACCCACTGCACAAAAAACCCACTAACACCTGCTAACATCTGGCTTTCTAATGTAATGGGAAAGGTTACAATCAGCATTCACACCAGGGTCAAATGACTGCAGTAGTCACAGGTATGTATCAGCACACAACATTCTGGTGAAGGACAAAACACCCAGACATAAGCAGAGTAATGTAGTGTATGCAGTTCAGTGCAGCCAGGAATGCACAGATTTGCCCAGTGGGTAAATAAAACAACCACTCCACAAGCACATGGCACAGCACAGGAGAGCCAGCTCCTCAGGTCTAGACTCAGCTGTCCATTTACATCTATAGGAGAAGTGACACTCCTTTGAGGACAGCAATGTACACATGTTGGCAAGAGAAGACTTTTTGAAAGAGGAAGCCACCTACGTCAAAATGGAACAACCACCGTTAAACAGAGGAAGTGGCCTATGACACCACTTATCACCCACTTACAATGCAGCCTTGGGATCCCTCCCCAGGCAGCTTAACACCAACTCACACCTGGACCCATCTAACCTTAAAGGGAAATTTCGGTTTATTTCAACCTGTCTCCTATCGTCCTAAATTTGTTTCAAGTGACTAGTGACATAAAAATAATAGTTAGCATGTTAGCCGTTAGCCTAGATACAGCCGGGGCGCATAGTAGCGTCAGACCTGTTAAAACGTAAGTGAACGGGCAACCTTCAAGTGCAAAGTTAGTCCACTAAACAAGCTTTTTTTCCACAAAGACCGCCTCATATCGTTAGGATAAATGTCAGAGAACATATAGAAAACGACATGTAAACGTGTTGTCTTACCTTACCTATGATACAGCACTTAGGATAACCAAAACAAGTCAAACCCACTGCACCAAATGGGAGAAATCTGTAGAGTCAGTGATGTAGAGAGTGGATGAGTAGAAACGTGCCGTAGGGGTGTTGTGCTGTGAAAATAAAGTAAAAGGAAGCAAAAGACACAAAGCACAAGGTTGATTGAGGAGGTCTGCCAGCCCAGACTGACTTCTGATTTCTTAAGTGGGCATGGAGAGCACCAGGCACAGGTGTGTCCTATGACACTAATTGCACTCAATCAATCCAGCTGCCCTGGAATGAGAAGACACAGGATGAGCAGGGGAACCAAGCAGAGGGGCCAATTGAGGATTGAGGATTAGGAAAGGAACAGTTTTCCCCCCTCTGAGCTCTCTTAAGAGTTAAGATGCTTTGTGAAAAACTGTTATTTTTACCATGAGGATGCCCCCCCCCTCAGAATATATATTATAACGACTGCCTTGTGACAACTACTCTACATTTAACGTGGGCAGGAAGTATGACTAAGGCATGATCCCTCACCCTCATTATCAGCTGTTAGAGGTGAGAAACCAAATGTTCCACAATGAGTGCAAAAGTTCAAAATCTAGAAATATTACAAGGCATATTTAGCATGTGAAAGATGATAATGTCAACAACTATATTAGATACCAAGCTGACTGTCACATTATCATCTAATCATCTGTGCTGTAGAGTCCACATAAAATGTAGCTGGTTAGGAGAGATTTAATGACGCGTGGACAGTGATGTTTGGGAAGCAACAATCTTTTTTAACAAAGATACTTCACCTGATGCAGAAATACGAATATGCCCGAATATATCTGTGAGTTATTTGCTTTCTGAATCTTAAACCAACAGAGACATACACTTTGAAAGAATCCACACACAGTCAGCCTGCAGTGAAGTATTTGTTCGAAAATGCTGCACTTATAGTCAATAACAGAACAGCTTTGAGTATTAAATAATTAACTGACTGGTCATCAGTTGTTGCGATCTGGTGGGAAGAAAAGGCGGGACAGCAGAGAAATCACTAAAGCAGCAAATCTCTGCATCTTGGTGAAAATCCAAAGTGATAAAATTGTTGGTGTCAGCTTGCAGAAGCAGCCGGGCTCACCCTGTTACACAATCACATTGCTGTACAATAGTTGGATCACCTGGGTGTAGGTGCAGTTTGTCTGCTTTCCTCTGGGAGCAACCAGCACAAAGCAGAGTGGATTCAGATGCTGACTGCAAAGATTTCGTGAGAAACAACTCTCATGGTCACGTGTACTCTGGAGGCTCTACAGTTAATAATACCGGCTGACAGGGTGTCCGATAGACTTAGGGAAAGAATAAGAATGCAGAAGAGTGGTGACAAATTAATGGGAAAACCTGAATAAATGAGAGGAGAAACATAAGAAATGCAAATGCTTCCACACAGGTGCACTGCATGGTGTAATTAACATCCAGTCATGCTCTGTGGCATAAAAATTCTCGGCAGCCACAGTTAATTCTGATTTAGATTTTGGTTTTTATTTGTTTGTTTGTTTTGTTTTGGACCAACGTGCTAGACCGTGCTCTCCATCAATCGAGACACCAAAACAGGGAATATCTTTTGGAATAATATTGTTTCATCCCTCCAGTAAAGTTCCACAGACTTGCAGAATCAATAGTATGGTGCATGTTTGAGTAAGAAATAAAAACAGAGCACAGCCCCTGCTGCAATAGCTTGCTGAAATGGATTTTTAAGCAGTGTGACCGAGCAGCTCCTCAGCCAGGTGAATTATATGTCTGCAGGATCTGCAGGGAGGGCGAGCGTGAGAGGTGGTTTACATATTTCACAGGGCGGTCAGGTGCATGGGCTTGTCTGGAGCCTTCTAAAGATCAGAGCGCAGTGCCAACTTTGGTTGTTTGGCTTTTAAATGTCATATCTAATGCATGATCATTTGCTTTACTGTAAGCATTCCATTCAACTCTTAAAATCACTCGGTATGGTCATTAAAGTCAGAGGGAATAAACCTCAACTGACAGAAAACTGGAACCACAGGACTGTAGACACATCCTGAGCACAATGGTGATATTCAGTTCAATGTAATTTGAATGACTCACAGTTTATTAAATACAGGAAAATTAACTAACAGTGACTGTGTGTTGTTACCTTAGTGAAACCAAAGATTATGAGGACCTTAAGCTAATTTGTCTTAACATAGATCACAGGGTCTGCTCATTGGCCCAAAGCAAAAATAAATAAATAGCTTGACTTTTTAAAGAATCATATTATTTATCAAAAGCTTTGGAAGGCAGTAAAGATGTGCTTTGGGCTGAATGCTAAAATCAGCATGCTAACAGCATGCTTTACAATGGCAATGCTAACTGCTAATGTGTAGTGGGTGTAAAGTTTACTTTACCGTCTTAGAAGAGACAGAAAAATTATTGTTGTGGGGAGTGGGGCTGAATCATAGCACAAAAAAAACAAGACAAAAAACATCAAAAACACAACCAAATTACCAGAAAAATAATGTTTGCATTGAGCTTTTATGCAAACCACGGATATGTTACATTTGTACGTTATTTTGTAGCAGAGATGCTGAAACTTTATGTTTCTCAACAATGCTGTGGTGAAGGTGTGGCTGGTTATGGCTAGGAAAGGATTGTGTTTTGGCTTCAAACAATAAGTGGAACAAAATCCACTGGAAAAACAAGGACAGGTAGGTGAACAACACCCATGATCAGTGCTACAAACTTTGGTGAAAACGCTGCAAAGAGTTGCCAAAAACAACTAATGCTGTTGTTCATTGGTTTCCAACGCGTTTTTATCCCAACTTATCAAATACCGCCACTTTGTCAGTATGCCTAAATGTCAAAATATGATGCATTAGGTAACCTCCTGCGTTAGTTTTGAACATTCTGGGACGGCATGTCAATTTACATTTGTTACACACATTGTGTGTTTTTAAAATGCACTTCCATTTTTACAGGAAATGCACAGTTGCTGCTCGTTACATGCATACAGTCTTTTTCAAAATAAACCCACAACGCAGGTAAAACCCCTTTGTTTTTACTTTTCTTTCCTTAAGTTTAGGCAACAAAAATACGTGGTTGGGTTTAGAAAAAACATCATCATGCTTTGGCTTAAAATACAGTAAGTAATGTTGTTATTAACGTCATGTAAAGTCATGTGGCTACACATACTAGCGCACTGTTTTGTTCTTAACTCTGCTGACGTTTGGTTTCATGTGGGAAATGATCAGTGGAGTCTGATCCATCCACCACCCCTTCCATCTGCCCTATAGGGCCTTTCTTACTCTTTACACTATAGTTACTGGCAGTGTTAGAAACTGTTGCTAGCTGGTGCGTTTCATGACTCTGTAAAATATGCTTTTGTGCATTGATATCTCACACTGACGTCCAAAGCACACAAAGCAGCAGTATTTTACAAGTTTGGTTGTTTCCCGCTGTGTCAACAACTGCTGCCGCCTGTTGCGTACTATACCACCGCAAAAGGTGCCTCTGTGTGTCTGTATCTTACGCTGAGATTACTGACAAAGTGGTGGTATTTGACAAGCTGTGAATGAGAACGGGCTGAGGTTTTGAACACTGGTCCCCAGCTTCATAGCCATCTCACCTAGGTGTCACACCGTCCACCATTCCCTCCACCGCCCTATGACAAAATCAGCTCGTATGCTAGATTACTTATGAATAATTTATATGATACATATGAAATGTAGAAATGTAAAGTAACTGTGGTTTGCAGAAACGTACAATGCCAACATGGCAACCAGACCAAATATTTAGACCCTATCGAGCCTTATTGTACTTTTCAATGAACCTTCAAAAATGCCATATCTTAAAATGCAAGATCTCAAAACAAAACATATGGCAAACACAACAAAGATGTGAAGATACTGTCTGTAAAAGTCTGGATAAATTAAAGTTCAAATGGATTTGCGTTACAGTACTGATGGAAGCTTTTTCCATGTAGCATGTGCTGTTTTAAAGCTCTCGGTGTTTTGGTTACAGTTCAGCTGACTGTAAAAGAACAACTGATAAAACTGAGTTCAGATCAGTTTGTGGACTGAAGGGAATGTGCACGTAGAACAGATCATATTACGTAGCTATGTTCCACACTGTAAACTGTCAACATGTTCATTAGTTTTGCCGCAAGGCTAAAAGACAGCCCAAAGCTCATGAATTTTTAATTCTTAATACTTAAATTAATCCACTGTCAATCAGCACTGGCTCCATTATGTTGGCTGCTACCTCATGTGGAAAAAGAACATCACCTGTTGCTAATAAGAGTTTATGCTTGAAAAAGAAATCGACTGCTTCTGTCGATTTTTGTTGACAAAGTGGATTAAATAAATGTCATGAATGAGAGAACTATGTTGAAAGAATAAAGAAATGAAAACATTTAACTCATCGCTCCCTTTCTTTCACTCACGTGGCAAACGCTTGCATTGTGAAAGTTAAAGCCACTGTTTGTTAGACGCCAGCCTCACTTGATTTCGGAAATCCAGGTTTTGGAATACAGTGAGGTCCAAAAGAAAACCTGAAGTTGTGTAAAAGTAAAAAACTATAGTGTGACTTTGGAGTGGCGAAATGTATTATTGAAAGATGATTTATCGGATCTTGAAAGCCGGGTGACTAACACGTCTGCCCTCGGCTGAATAGTGTCACACTGGCACTTAAAACCACACCTGGCGTTAGAGGATGTAGAGTAAGCCTGCTTTGTCATCTCGAGACTAGCTCACGGCTAACTGGCACATTTTGAAAGGCACTTGAGATTATCTTTATTGTTTCATTGGAAGTGTGATGTTGTAAGGTGATATTTCAGCCCCAGTCTCACAGCAGATGAGACATCCAAGCTCTACAGGCTGCCCTGCAAACAATCAGGACAGACAGACTGACAGTGATTTTGGATCTGTTGAGGCAGAGCAGCAGGGAGGGTCCTGGAAAAAGGGAACGGTGTGTAAGGTCACACACACACACATTCACACCATCCTCTGGCCCACTCCCTCCTCTGGCATGCAGCTGATTGTTGGAGTGGCATTTAATTAATCCTGTCAGAAAAGGTTAAGGAAAAGAAGTTAAGAAGGGACGGAACAAAATTAAAGACATTGACGGAGGGAGAGACTTTGTAAGGCGCTCCATTTCCCGACTAAAAAACACAATTTCACTAAAGCAATTTAGTTTCGCTTCACTCTGCCGACAACTGAATTTGGTATACCTGAACACGTATATCTAAACTGTGTCTGCATGCCAAAGACGAAGGTCAGTGTAAGTGATGCAGGTTTTATAAACTCTCAGATATGCTGTAAATCTGCACAATGTCATTAAAAGTCTACAGCGCTCTCGTTCTGGATCTCTCACTACAGGTCGCTGCTTCACATCCAGGTGGTGAATGTACATGTGGATCCCCTCCCTTTGCAGCTATTATCAAGCCCTTGAGCAAGGTATTCAACCCCTGCAGAGAGGCGCAGGAGGAGACTTGTTGTGAATGAGGCTCCAAGAAACATCCAGACTGTGATGCATGGAGGTTATACGAGTTATTTTTTTAGATGGATCTTTTTTTCCAAAGAGGTTTTTATTGCTCAACGCCAGAGATGACAGTAACACTGTATCTGCAGGGGATGATAAGGTCGTTGATTTACTCATCAGGACCTGAGCTTCCTGTCTTGTAAAAGTCATTTTCCAGACCTGGTGGAGTTTAGTGATTCAGGAGCTGCATCTGAAGACCTTTGAGTCGAGGCGTCAAGACGAAACATGAATGAAATAGCAGTGTTGCCATGACAGACAGTAGTTTCTTCTTCTGATGGATTTGTGCTCTTATTATCCAGGTCCTCCATACTGTGAGAATCTAACTTCATCGTTTAAGTCAATTACAGGCCGCTGTCATCAAGCTGGATAGAATATGTGAGAGGTGGCAGATGTTAAGGATCACTCCATTCAAGTGGTGATGTCTGTGCACTTCCCTAAAATCTAAAATTCAAATGTATGCTGAACAAGCTAGATGAGGTACGTCACTAATACAAATGCCAATGGCTATCTAGTATGGGAATCAGGCATCGACAAGGTAACAGAGTTCAACGCAACACTGGCAAAGAAACCTGTAACCACCAGCGCAGAGCAGACTTGTCAGTACAGAGAGTAGAATTAGCATGGTGAAAGTTTAACCAACAAACCTTGTAGTGTGCACCCATTGTAGCAGACTGTATGTTTCACAACCACTGCCAGTTAGCCTGCAAGCTAACAAACAACATGAAAAATAAAACATGCTAACTACTCTTACCATTCTTATATGTCCGCTAGTCGCTGATTTTGGTGCACAACAGACTCCTCATCTGAGTCTGGGTCTGACTGAGGCTCAAGCGGGTATGGCTGAATCTCTCTGATGTTTGCTCTAATGCTAACGCTAGCTATCTCGATGTGCACTGCTCTTTCACCGGTCAACCTGGCTTAGCACTCAGTCAGCATTTGTATGTGGGGCCCATGTGGGCTGAAAAATGGGCCCTTTATGGGATTGTTCACAGTTTCCATATTGGCCCAATTCGGATTGCCCACATGTGTGGGTTTACCTGAGTGGGCCCCAGATGAGATGCCCATTTTGGGCACCCAGGTAGCCCTAGCATAACCCATGTGGGACCCACTTGTGTAAAGTCATCGATGTGGGCAATAGGCATGGGGCCAATATGGAATCCATGGACAGTCCGATATAGGGCCCATTTTTCAGCCCATTTACTGCCCACATGGGCCGCACATACAAATATTGGCTGGGCACTAGTCTCCCATAACCACACCATGGATGTGTAAAGAGAACTGGATACAGCATTGAAAAGGTTGCACTTCCTGGGTATAACCCAGATTTTCCTCATTTTGCAGCCCCAGAGCAGCAAATTTTCCCCAGTGGTCACTTGTGGTATTGCAGTGAAAAAAAATCCCCTGTGGCCCAAAAAGTATTTTCCCCATAGCCCGCCATTGTAAAAGAGCATCTGTAAACTGTTGACAAGAGCCCTTGAACTGAAAACAAGATCAGTTATGAATCTTTATATTCTGATTTTTTTGACCCATTGAGGTTATATATTTGTAAGACATCCCTCAAGCCAAGAAAAGCGAGTTAAAAATCCACAACATCATCACAATTTAAGGTCTATGAGCCAAGTGGGAACTCACAGGCAGGGCCAGCGGGAGAAACACTACTGCACATATTCAGTGGGCCGCATAGCGCAGAAGTAAAACCCAGAACCTAGATAACGTTTTTGGCATATGCCCCAGGCAAGCAGCTCCATTGGAATGAATTGGCGCCATCTTGGTGTCCAGTATCGAGTTATTATTAAAGTCCATGGCAAGCTCACTGGAGACTATTTTAGAACCTCTGCTAACTTAAATGGAGATAAAAATGAGTTAACTGTGCTGCTCTTGTAAACTTTTGAAATGTTGTCAAACCAAATGGATCAAATTCTGATTCTGGGCCCCATGGCGTCACATAACAGACCTGGAAGTTGTAATTCCACAGTGAGGCCACTTTATGAAATTGGCTTCCAAACCTGGCTCTCCTTCTGGGGACTTGAGCCAGACCTATTTCCACATTTCATTTTTTGCATTTGAGAAAGCGGAAAGCAAAACCTGAGCAGCTGTTGGGGTGGAGCACAAGGCCACATCCAGGTTTTCTCAATAAGGGAGGAGTAGATGTGCCTTCAACCCCAATTTTCATTGGTAAAAAATACTAATTATAATGTGGTAAAACCACGTTAAACAAAACATTTATCACAGCAGAGTACTTTTACATATTTTAAAATGGGCTTGGAGGAGGACTTTAATGAAAGTCATAGATCAGTGGTTCTCAACCGGGGGCCCAGGGACCCCCAGGGGGTCTCCAGAAAAATGGGAAATGGGTTATTGACTACACTACTATTTACTATTTAATTTACTATATAAGTGAGCCCAATGTCAGTAAGAATCATAATTGTGACTATTCTAATCATAGGTTTTTACATTCCCCACAGTTATCTCCTCAACTGTAGTTAGCAACTGTATAATCTGGTCTTGATCATGTCTCAAAACCAAAATCTCTTCAGATGTAGATCCCTTGAAGGGAAATCTTATCAAATGGGGTCCTTGACACAGAAAGGTTGAGAACCACCGTCATTTGTGCCACTTAAACTTGTTCCTAATGTGATTAAAAGTTGGCCCATACTCCATCCTGTTTAAGTATTTATATGCTTGAGACACAAGCAGCGTAGAGGTGACCTTCAGTGTGACTCATGTTTGTGGCTGTCAGGAGTCAGTGACAGCGGGCGCAGAGCAGCACACACCAGAGACAAAGACAGGACACGGCACAATGTTCTGTGGCTTCCTGTGGAACAATTCTTCTGCAAACTTTCTAACAACTGCTCTGGGCCGCTGAATTAAAGACACACAAACACACGAACACACACTCACACACGCAAGTCCCTGTTCTCCCCAGCTCTAACCGAAGACTATTACAACCTAGACTATATTGCCACCTGCAGGCTGTTAAGTTTAATGGAGTCTTGGGCTAGAAACATATGCAAGCTCCGAGGTCGAGAGTTGGCTGAAATATTTTAGTCTAACCTTAATAATTGTTAGAAGGCGCTTTTTTTGTTGGTGTTGCTTTGGTGTTGATTTGACTTTATGGTCACTTTGACGTTGCAGTTTCAACAGACCACAAAACTACCTCAGAAACTGTGAGCTTTTAAGTGAACTATGTTTAAACACTCTTGTTTTTGCTCACAGATACCCCAAAGAATCAGTCAGTATCTGGTGTGACACAATTTGCCTCATGCAATGCAACACGTCTCCTTCACAGTGGCTGTGTGAAGTTACTGGACACACTGTCGTACACGCTGTTCCAGAGCATCCAAAACATGCTCAGTGGGTGTTATGTCTGGTGAGTATCCAGGCCATGCAAGACCTGGAATGTTTTCAACTTCTAGGACTCATGCACAGATCCTTGCAACATGGGGCCGTGCATTACTGTGCTACAACATGGGGTTATGGCAGTGGATGAACAGCATGGCAACGGGTCCCAGGTTCTGGCCACAGTATCTCTGTACATTCAAACTGCCAGCAGTAAAATGCACCTGTGTCTGTAGCTTATGCCAGCCCATACCATAACCCCTCTGCCATCATGGGGCACTCTGTTCACAGCGCTGGCATCAACAAGCCACTCACCCACATGACACCATACACCATCTGCTCGGTACAGTGTAAACCAGGATTCATCTGTGAAGAGAACATGTTGGAGAGAAAAGATTCTCAGTCATCCAGGTCATGGTAAGTGTTATATTGTAGGCAAATGGACTTGCTTGAGTTTCTTGGAGACGTTTCACCTCTCATCCAAGAGGCTTCTTCAGTTCTGCAGCTCTTCAGTTCAGAACTGAAGGAACCTCATGGGTGAGAGGTGAAATGTCTTCATGAAAAGCAAGCAAGTCAATATGCTTATGATGTAACACTTAAGACTGTGAAGAGAAAACTTGCCAGACACCACTGAAGTCGAGCGGTTCCCCACTCAAGTTGGTTAAAACGACAAACTGCTGTCAGGTCAAGATCCTGGTGAGGACGACCAGCATTCAGTTGACCTTCCTTGAGACAGTTTGTGCAGAAATTATTTAATTGAGCAAATCAATTATTACATCGGCTGTTCAGATGGCTGGTCTCAGACAATCTTGGAGGTGAAGACGCTGGATGTGGAGGTCCTGAGCTGGTGTGGTTGCACGTAGTCTGCAGTTATGAAGCGGGTTAGATGGACTGCTAAATTCATGGAAATGACATTGGAGACAGCTTATGGTAGTGAAATAAACATGAAGTTCACAGGCAACAACTCTGGTGGACATTCCTGCAGTAAGTAAGTAAGTAAGCAAAATTTATTTGTATAGCACTTTTCACAGAGAGGACTCACAAAGTGCTTCACAGGGTTAAAATACAGACAAGAATACATACATACAAACATACAGGTCACATACAGAGACACAAAAATGAAACAGTTGTTGCAAAACTAAATCACTTAAGACAAGTTAAAGAATGCCTGCCTATACAGATAGGTTTTAAGATGCTTCTTAAAGATATCAACCGATGCTGCGGCTCTCAAGATCTGTGGGAGGGCGTTCCACAGTCTGGGTGCAATGGACTCAAAGGCCCGGTCACCTCTAGTTCTAAGCCTAGTGCGAGGAACTGCCAACAGGCCGTGATCGGCAGACCTAAGTGTCCTACTTGGAACATATACATGCAGCAGGTCAGACAGATACTCAGGTGCCTGATCATGAAGGGCAGTCAGCATGACAATGGTACACTCTCTCAAAACTTGCAACATGAGTGGCATTGTGTTGTTTGATAGCACTTTACATTCTAGAGTGACAATCCCAAAGCACACCTGTGTAGTAATGATGCTGTTTAATCACCATCTTGATATGCCACACCTGGAGAGGCACCCACTTGAACCGCTTTTAACAAAGTTGCAACCGAAATTGAAAGAATCATATCTATTGAATGCATTTAAAAAAAAGTCATAGATCTGTAACGTAAACCACTGAAAAATAAAAGCAAAAAAAGTGCATATTCATTTTTGTACAGCAATAAATTAGGAGTTCAGACACAGTCTCTGTCTCCCTCTGGTGGACAAAGAGGTGCACTACGGATATCAAACCTATCTGTATCCAAGATGCACTCTCTGCTTCACCACAGGTGCATGCTCACACCTGTTTGGGTTTTAAGGTAGCAGTGCTCAGGTATAGTCATCCATCCATCCATTTTAACCCGCTTGCAGGGCCGGGTCGTGGGGGCAGCAGGCCAAGCAAAGCACCCCAGACGTCCCTCTCTCGAGCAACACTCTCCAGCTCTCTGCTTATCTCTTCTGTACATCCTTGTGAACTGAATGTCTTTGCTTTTTGTATGGTCCATCCATCCATCCATCCATCCATCCATCCATCCATCCATCCATTTTCATCCGCTTATCCAGGGCTGGGTCACAGGGGCAGCAGGCCAAGCAAAACACCCTAGATGTCCCTCTCCTCAGCAACGCTTCCCAGCTCCCCCTGAAAGGACCCCAAGGTGTTCTCAGGCCAGATGAGATATGTAATCCCTCCAGCATGTTCTGGGTCTGCCCCAGGGCCTCCTACCAGTAGGACGTGCCCTGAACACCTCTAACGGGAGGCGCACAGGACGATCCTGATCAGGTGCCCGAACCACCTCAACTGACCCCTTTCCATGTGAAGGAACGGCTCTGCTCCGACCTCCTTACCCTGTCTCTAGGTTATTAGATATCTACACACTGTAAGAATAGTGTATAGTATACACACCATAAGAGTACAAAGCCATCTACGTAGTCTTTAAGCACTTTCCCTTTGAAGAATTGTAGTAGCACCCTCATATTTTTTGTTTCCATAAGCTGTAAAGCTGTAAAACTGTTTTATTGTCCAGATATTTGAATCAAAAGCTCAGACATGACTCCACATATATTTGGATCATATATCATTAATAATCAACACAAAAAAGAGGCAATTTTTCTATATGAATATGTTTATTGGTCTTTTAAAAAAGAGGTCTATAAACAAATAATTACGAGAAAATAAAAGATGATGAATACCTGGTTGTCAACAGCCAGTTCAATAGATGCAATAACAACCTTATATGGATGTTACAACTCAGAACCCAGTCAACCCCTCCTCAAGAAAGCTTCACAGGTCACACAGAATACTGCCTGTAATAGAGAATCAGTGTGTGTTTGTATTGTAACACTGATGCATACCAAGTAATAAGTATTTAATGTGATAGAGTACTCAAAGAAAGATTTGTTCCCGTCTGTTGTATTTTATTTCTGTGCACCACCTATCTGCTGTCTGGGGTAATGGCTAAGGCACTCTCTGGAGAAACTTTTTCCCCTATTTGCACTTACTTCAAAGTGAAAAGCTGCGAACACGTGGCACACGATTAACTTTTTGTTTTTAACTAACATGGACAGAATAATACATTCAGCCATACCACATGGATCCCCTGATCTACTGCACTAAAATCCAGCTCAAAATCACCACATCAAATAACAAAGCAATGAATACACAGTCATTGCCTAGCTGTAAATCATGTGTGTGGATACAACGGCAACTCAAGAGATTCTGACTATAACAAGTATAACATATTCAGATTCTTTGAGGATCATAAAAACATCATTGGGTCTCATTTTGGTTCATTCTCTGTGACACAACGTCCTTAAATTATTTCTAAAATGCCACAACAGCATGGACAAAGACAAGTATTAACATCTGTGTTTAAAAAAAGAAACTGCTGTTACATTAAAGCAGCCAGTGGAATAAACAATTTAACAGTATAGTACCATAATTTAACAGTAGTGTAACACAGTCCTGCACCAACATGTCAACACATTTTTATTTGCAGCCGTGTTTCTAAGCATCAAGTACATTTCTCTGATGGTAAATTACAATAACATGGATGTTTGCTTCCATTAATGGAGGTTTGTTTGACGTTACGTCTCCTGCATCGAAGCTTAATGTTGATTCATTCATGATGGTAAATATAAGAAGCAGGAAAGAGGTGTCAGTCTGAAGAGATTTGCACAGTATGACATAATATTTCAGGACTGTTCAATGAGTGTATATGAGCGGTCCAGCAGAGGGCCCCCTCACTCCAGATATCTGCAGCCATGACAAGGTATTTGCATAGCTTATCTCTACTCTTATGAGGATGTACTTTATACATTTAATAATGAACATTGCATGTGGGCAACTGCGAGTTCATGAGTGCAGCCTGCAGAACATGATAATGCATTCAAAGCACCTGGATAACTGATGAGGATACAGTAATGGTAGAAGGTACAGTATGCTGTAGCTATGACTATCACACACAGTATATGAAAATGTTTCAGACAGTAAAACCAAGTTATAGGCAAAAAATCGGCACTGCAGTGAAGATGGAGAATGGAGGAGGTCAACTTCAAGTATGTCATGGTTCACTGAGGGAGTGTACAAAAATTGTTGGAGGGGGTCAAATAGTTGCATCAATAAAATGGCTGCTGTGCATGCCACAAGTCATGGTGGTGCATTTTGCCGTATGTGAAGGCAAAGAGTCTTATATTTGTGTCTGGGCTTTATTTTCCTCAACACAACTGACTTGTAGCTAACAGGGATGGGAAGGTTACTTTTGAAATATTATAGTTTACAGATTACTAATCAATGAGAAATGTATAAATTGCATAAAATCAGTTCAGTAGTTTTTGAAAAGTGCACAAAAAAATATTTTTAAATGAGCTGTATGCAACATTCAGAACATATGTGTATGACGCAGAGTCTGAGCCAGGATTGTCTGCACTTGGCTCTCAGCATGGAGGTCGCTGAGCCAGCGGCTAGCACCTAGCACCAGCACCAGCGCCAGCCAACGCCAACGCCAGCTCCCAAGGTGTTCCCAGGCCAGATGAGATATGTTATCCCTCCAATGTGTTTTAGGGTCTGCCCCGGGGCCTCCTACCAGTGCGACATGCCCGAACCAACTCAACAGGCCCCTTTCGACACGAAGAAGCAGCGAGCTCCCTCCGGATGTCCAAGTTCCTTACCCTATCTCTAAGGCTGAGCCCAGACACCCCACGGAGGAAACTCATTTTGGCCGCTTGGATCCGCAATCTCATTCTTTCGGTCACTACCCAGAGCTCATGACCATAGGTGAGGGTTGGGATGTAGATGGACCAGTAAATCGAAAGCTTTGCCTTCCAGCTCAGCTCCCTATTCATCATGATGGTCTGGCGCAACGCCTGCATCACCGTGTGTCGTGTGTCAGTAACTGCTGAATGAGCGCGGCACAGAGCGGTGGTGATTAGCTAGCTGGTGGGATACACGAACAGGGACACACATGCACTCACATGCAGGTGCAGCTGGACCTTCTTCCACAGCAGAGAAGCTTGGATTACAACACAAATAAAGGTGGTGTGACTTCATTCTCTGCTCAGGGCACCATTACTTCACTTTATCATTACATAACAAATAGATGTTTGCTGCTATATTAATGCTGAATGTTGTATACAGCACCTTTGAAGGAGCTGAACAATAAGTGTGCGGATTCTGCTTTATTTAGTCTGTCTTTACCTGCTGGGCTGCCGACGCTAGCTTGCATCTGTCTTCAGATATCAAGCTAAAGTCTTGTCAAGAGACTCTGCAGACTTTTCTGCTTTATCTCTGCAGGATAATTAAAGTGGACGCTTGCTTAGTCCATAGCTACAGTATGTGGGATAACCTGTATGTTTTTCAATGTGCACAATGCAGGTAGTGCAGGGTTTTTTAAATTATTAACGCTCAATGACTGTATCTTGTACATGGAGTCCTAAAAACATGATATTTCAGTCATGTTTTGGTCTTGTTGCATTTTGTAAATTAAAATCATGAGTTGGCCCAAAGCTTGAAAAAAATCGAGATTTTACTTTTTGGCCATATCATCCAGACCTAATGTGTTACATAAATTGTGGCTGCAAAGAAAGTCAGGGAGCGTTCAAAATAACTATTGTGCTGGTCAGAGAGTGAAACATAATCCTCAGCCTCCCTTCACACCCAAATAATTTTCATACAGTCCCTAAAGAGAGCTTCCTTATGTTTGCATAATGTGAGAAATTTTATTTACTCTTCGTCCAATGAAAGCCAAACACCGTCCTCCTTTCACAAGCTCCAGAAACCTCAGCAGTAAAACAATGTGCGCTATCAGCTCACTGCACTGACTGTATTGCACTCAGGATGACAGTGATGTATTCATCAAAACATTAAAAAGCTTATAATCAGCATTTCTTTGAACCCCATTAGCCTGTCAACATTCTACCTTTCACTTTCAGCATGAGAGGTGATTGCGTTGTTTGCAGATGCATCAGCGTTCACACAGGAATGTCTCACATTCCGATTTTGTTTCATAATTGAAGAATATGATTTGTTTTTAAGGTCAGAGAAGACAGCTCACTCCCTAAGTGATGATAGTCAGCTGCTGCATACCTGTGGGTGTAACAGTTCTGGTGCGGTCATCCTGACCTGAAATAAACTGGTGTGTGTGTGTGTGTGGGGGGGGGACTGATGATAATGCTAACATATGCACTCTGCTCTGCTCTGGTGCACTAACGCTCATCACCGCAGCACTGACAACCAGGGAAAAGGCCACACGGTGGAGCAGAGCACTTGACTCCCTCCAGCTCACATTGATCGCACGCCTCTCGATATGTAACGCTGACTGACCTGGTGTGAAACCTCTCCACTTTAGTGAGCTTCAGCCTGTCTAATCAGCGTTAAGTGCTGAAACTCACTTAAAAGCTTCTTTACGATTAAAAAGTTTTGCACGCCTTCGCAGATGTAAAGCTTCATATTAAGGACACATTAGGTGCTGATGGCTCATTAACCGAAGGAGGGAGGGAGAGTACAATCTTAAGATGGCAAGAGGAGAGGGGATCATATGCACAGTAGCAGACCATGCCCCTCCCCCTCGCTAAGTGCTGCAGAGATGCAAGGGAATGTGTGTGTACAAGTGTGTATGTGAGGAGCTGTGCATAGGAGGAGGGGGGATGGGTAAAAGAAAGTGTGTTTATGTGTGAGTGGAGGCGGTTTCTACAGTTTGATGATGGTTGCAGATGAAGCAGGGTGAGAGAGCGGACAGGACAGGAAGTGGATGGAGGTGTAACCCCAGCTGGTCAGGTTTCTCTCCACTTCACCAGCTCTTCGTGTATCATCAGCTGGAGGAAGTTTTCACACACAGAGAGAGAAAGGGGGGGCTGAATTCACTGCTTAGTGTGACTGGATCTAGTATTGTTCGAGTTTATATAAGCTATGCAAAGATTAAAGATTTTTCAACATCAAATCCCCGAGGGATTTATATCTCCTCAGGAAGAAAGCTCCTCTTTACCAGGCTGAGGGGGAGGCGATGCTGTCAGAGCAGTTGCCCAGGAGGGAGATTGTCGGCCTGGGGGCAGTACAGTGGGACAAGGGGCGTGGTTTCTCCACAAGCCTCCCAGGACGGGACGGGAAAATGTGCTTCTCTTCACGTGTGTCATGCTTATGAGGTCCGACAGCAGAGTGCACAATGCACTCCTCAGCCACTGCACCGCTATGTGCCAGAGCTCCTCGCGCACAGTCTCACACATACACACACGAGTGCACACAAACATACATAAAGATCTCGCTAGCTTATGCACACAAACACACACACACATACACACACACAATCTCTATCCATTTCTCTAAGCTGGGACCAGCCAGCAGCAAGAACAACCATCCATGGCTTTGACCCTGAATCAAACATTGAGAGAAAGAGGGGACGCGGGGAGGGGGGTCGATAAAAATAGGACAAGTTGTTTCTGTAGAAAAATAGAGGAATTTCCAGAGGCTGATAAAACGTCTTTGGCACTTCTGAAAACACAGCATACAGAAAGAAATCGACACTGAGTATAAAAGGCCAAACTAGAAAGCTCTACAGCCAGAAAAGATTAAGATAATCCAGGTTCATCCACAAATGAGTCTGGCCAGTCCCGGGTGGATTTGAGCCTGAACAGGCCCGTACTCCACCATCTCCCCGTCCACAGTGATCATGCCTTGGGGAGAGACAGGCTCCAGCCGCAGGGCCTTCACCTTCTCATACACCAGGTAGGGGCATCCGCATGCCAAGTGGCCGCCCTTCTCCATGGCGAGGAAAAGGCGCAGGAGGGCGGGACGGGAGATTCCTGCTGTCACATAAAACAGGTGAATCACACCGTCGTCTGCATTTGCACCAGGGACTGTCCACAGGTCCTCAGCCAGGTGGGACTGGTAAATAGCCAGCACCAAGACAAAGTCCTCCTCCTTGACCACCGTCCAGCTCTCTGGGACTGGTTGGTCCAAACCAGGAAGCAGAGAGTCCTCCGGTGCTCTGGTCTTGATATCACTCTGGGTCTCAGGTCTCTTGGTGGTGATAGCGTTGTTGGAGGAGTTGGTGATGGTGTTGTGGTTGGAGTTTGTGCTGTTGTGATTGTGGTGAGAGTTCTGGTTTGGAGAGGAATTGGGGAGGAGGCGACAGGGAAGGGAGGAGCAGAGCGAAGGGCGCTGAGGTGTGGAGGGAGGGTGGTTGGCCTTGATGCTCCCTTTTGGATGTTTCGGTGTCTCCTTTACAGGCAGATACGCTAACCGGCCCTGGTAGACTCTGAGGGAGGCCAAACGCACCAGGGTGCCCATCAGGAAGCGGATTGCTCCAACATGGCGGTACTTCTCGCTTTCGATGTCGACGTCGGCCACGAAGCCCCAGGCCAGAGAGAGGAAGGAGAAGAGGCGCTGGCGAGAGGACAGGTGGATCGACACCAGGTCCATGGAGACAACCAGACCTTTGCACAGCATGAAGCCACAGCTCAATAGTAGCTCCTCGTTCCACGCTGGAGGCGACCTGAAAGAAGGTCAAGAGTTAGAAGCAATCATAGCATCACCTGAGAGTCTTATCAGTTACTCTTGCAAGCCCCTCCAGGATTTCAGATGTTGCAATCACAACAATTAACGCAAATTCAACCAGTCCTAGTGAATTCTGTGCAGTTTCCTGTGAGTTTCACCCATCATAGCAGTCCCTCGCACAACGTCAACATAAACACTTGTTTGTTTCTGATTATGAAGACTCAGATGTGCGACATGAACATCTCTCATTTACCAACTAAAATTACTGCCAAGCATACGCACGCTGTTGAGAGCATTTATACTTGTGCGGTGGTGTGTCTGTGTCACTCTGCAGTTACACCTCCAAAATACTAGTCAGCGGTTGGGTTTCTGTGAAGTGCTGTAAAGTTTAGTTGATTCAAAACACACATTAAACACACATTAAACATGTCTTAATAGAGACAATTTCAAACACAAGTACACAAATCAGCTTCACTATAACTCGCAGCATTCACAGACAAACACTTGTCTTTATCTGGACACATTTTCCCCACAAATAAAACATGCTAATGTTTTTAGCACAAGCCTATGGCATTTTACATTGTATAAATTAGCCTAGCGGCTAGCGGATTTTTCCTCTACTCGTGTGAAGCCAGGGACAACAGCAACATTTAACAAAGGTAACGTTACAAACTTTGGCTCCATTACGACTCACAAGGTTCACTGACAAAACAACTGTCTTATACTAAACATGTTTTCCAACCAAATGTAACATGCTAACGTTGTTAGCACAAGCCTATGGCATTTTACATTGTATAAATTAGCCAAGCGACTAGCAGAGAGTTATTTTGTGAAGGTTTTATTATCTTCACAGTTTATTGTTTCTTATCTGTGAAATTAAAGTAAATAAAAGCCTTGTTTCCACTGAGGGAAATGGTTTCAGCTTACAAAAATAGACAGGAGATGTGCGTTGCTGCGACATGTAGTTACATTTCTTAGGAGGTACACATCAGGCTACGACCCATACCCCGTACGTATGGTGTTGATTCGACACAGAAGTATAAATCCAACTTAATTGTAATTGGAACAAGTTGTCTTCAATTTTAAAATAACTGCACCAAAAGATTGCAACCATTTTTGCAATCTCCTCCTGCACTTTAATTGCAAAAAACATCTAAAAACATTGCAACATGCATCGAAATTTTGTTTTAGAAAAGCTGTCATGAAATCAGGCATTTTAGGCCACAACAATCTCCACAAAACACCTGTGAAATCCTGGTGAGACTGTCTTAATGTCACAATTACTTGGCAAAGGAAAACAACAACAGAGGAGGGCACTTGGGCTCATGATCACAGTATTCTAAAAACCCTGGCTCCAGCCCTGATCACACCTGCAGCTCATAGGAGAGCACAAGCACTAACCCCCGGGGGACAAATATATTCCCGTTTTCTTCTCTGACGTTGTGCCCACAGCCAACCAGCAGATGGAGATGACACCCTGGACATGTTCTGGGTCTACTATTTCCACATCTGCACCCTGGACTGTAAGCGCTCATAATGTGCAAGTTTCTAAACCCATCACATCATTTCTCTGTGAGTTATCAGCAGCCTGAAATGACCTCTGCCGCACAGCCAAGCAGTTCCAGTCCGCTTGGCTGTCTCTGCCCCCTCCTGAGAAATGATGTGCACAGTCAGCCCTTGGCATAATTACACCGAAAGGAGATAAATCGTTCTTTTTTAGGCTGAGGGAGGTTCTTCTTATTCTGTACTGTTGGTCCATGCATTTAAATGACTCATTAATGGACTGACTCACTGTGAGTAGTGGTGGACAGAGGCGGCCAGGGCGTTGCCTGAGCCACCTGGTAGAATACCCAGAGGGGTCTGAATGGCCTCTTGCCAGTCCTCCCGCTCCATCAGACCATTTATCACCTGAATAAACAAGAACAATACAAAAACAGAATTAGAGCACGGTCCTAAATAGAAGGCAGCTTTTGTGTGTGATTTACAGTTATGAGAAAATGTGTTTTTTTGATTGCTGTTCAAGTGGTATTGCCAGGGAACATGGAGCCACTCTGGCGTTAGATTTATACATCCATAATATAGTACAGCACAGAGCAGAAAAGCACATGACCTGTGTATTTTTTTTTAAATATTGTTTCTCATCGTTTTTAACAACTAAAATCAGTGAAGCATCTACAGAGCAAAAATTACTATTAATCAATGACTGCAGAGATCATAGGTGCCAGAATCACTGGGCTTTTTAGTACAAATTAAATTTCTACAGGCCTATTTTGAAAAGTGCTAAAAATAGAAAGAGGGGTGAGAGAGGTTGTATTACTTCCATCTTTGATTGATTGATTTAATGGAAGATTTGAAATGCTCAAAAACAAGTCAAACAAAGACATACATTGAAATGCAATACATATTGTATGTGTTATATATCTATATCTATATATTTATATCTATATAATCAATGAATCACATGATAAAAACATATGATAAAGGTCCAGTGTGTAGGATTCAGGGGGATATATTAGCAGAAATTGAATACTATATTCATAACTACGTTATCACCTGAAAATAAGATCACACAAACCAGTGCAGATCCGAGCGCAGAAATATTCAACAATAAAGTTTGCACGTGACTCATGAAACATTCGTATCTTGCCAATTACAGCGTAGGAATGATCGGGCTTTGATAAATGTGGCAGCTGAAGACAATCATCAATGAAATATCTCTGTTTGGAAATGTAACCCCTGAATTTACAATATGGAGAGACATAAAACAGCCAAGAAGAGAAACTTCTCTGAGCTATAAATGGAAACACTGATGCCCCAGGTCCAATTTAACCAACTGGTTCTATTTGGAAGCCTGAAAAGTGGCATCAAAGGTATTCGGAAAAATGCAGCATAGCGTTGCAGTGGACAGTCAAACTTGAGGCTGGAATATGTAATGTATACATCCTTCCAGGGTGCAGTGGTTAGCATTGTCACCTCAAAGCAAGAGGGTTCCTGGTTTGAACCAGAGGTGGGGGAGCCCTTCTGTGTGGAGTTGTTGTTCTCCCCGTGTCAGTGTGGGTTTCCTCCGGGTACTCCAGCTTCCTCCCACAGTCCAAAGACATGCAGGTTAATTGGTAACTCTAAATTGTCCGTAGGTGTGAATGTGAGTGTGAATGGTTGTCTGTCTCTATGTGTCAGCCCTGTGATAGTCTGGCGACCTGTCCAGGGTGTACCCTGCCTCTCGCCCAATGTCAGCTGGGATAGGCTCCAGCCCCCCCGCGACCCTAAAGAGGATAAGCGGTTACGAAAATGGATGGATGGATATATTAACAACATTAGCCCATATATTACATAATATTGATATTGTACTTACAATACTCATATAAAAGCTTATCACTGACCCAGACCAAGGAGTATGTTGCCACGTGTATTGGGTCTGCTTTATTTTCGGGCATAACGGGTGGTGGAGGAGACACAGACACACCACCTGTGTCCGAGCCGACAATTGTAAAAATGTAATCACCTAGGACACTAGTATTTCAATGATTTCACTGTTGTAGGGTTTATCTGTTTCTTTTTAGAAATGTTTTAATGATAAATGACTTTGGCTTGTCAGTGTTTAAAATAGGAGCTGCGATAGAGAGCATGCAGCGATGCGGGCCCTTAGAAAATGTAATATTTTGTCATAGGCTTTACATTTTGAAGTGATGAATCTATGGCTGCAAATATTTAGATGCCGATCAGAATATGGTCTAATAACAAAGACTCAGCCATATGTTCTTACTTGCTGCGCCGCAACCGCAAGTCCACACTGACTCAAACTTGCGTCCACGAGTTAAGTCCTGACGCGAGATCTGATTGTAGCCTCCGCTCACGTCCACATTGATAAATGCCAAGCATTGCATGGAAATGACCATACACCCAGTTTTTTTGTCATACATTTTGTTTCGTAAACAAATCCCTATACCTACGGCTCTCCTCCACGGAGTCCACCATGTTGTTTCTGCAGTAGCCCAAAACAGACAAACCAAACACTGACTGTAGATAGGCCCATTTATGTTTTAACGTTTTCGCATTTTCACGTTGACCACTGTAGCTCTCCTACACTCTTGGCACATGGGAAATGTTTCAGTTGGTTGCAATGTTGCATCCCTTACTACTAAATGCCCCTAAATTTTACACACCGTACCTTTAAATGACAATTACAAAGGAAATAGATATAAAAATGTGTACTGTATGTCACAATTTGATTTGTTTTTATCTAGGCACTTTTAATCTTCTGTTTTCATTATCATATCACAATAGTCTGGGTCAAACTCTAAGCACCTCATACAGCAGTCCGTCTCCAGACATGATAACCAGGGCGTCCCACTGCGACAGGTCGGCCTTCTTCACCAGCTCCCGTGCGTGGTTCTGGTGCTCTAAAGGAAAGACATGCAGACAAGAGAGAAAGAAAAAAGACAAAACAGAGGATGTGTAGGACAAACTGAGAAAAATAAAAACAAGGGCAAGGGCAGAGAAAAGAGACATGCTGCCTTCATCACCAGCCTCTGGGGTGGGATCAGGGAGATTAGGCAGAAAAGAGATTCAATTTCCCCTTATCAGGCAAAACATATCACATTAGCCCATCCAGCGGCTACTCAACAGCTCCGAGGCAGCTTAGCCGGCCTGCAAACATCTGTGACTGACAAATATCTGCATGTGTGTGTGTGCGAGTGCATTCACTGGACGCATGTGCTCAGTATGTGTATGTGTGTGTGCATATTGGTTAATGCGCCGGCGGAGGACTGAGCTATTTGTTCAGCCTAGTTTTATTGGCAGCCTCCTTGAGTGGGTCCCTCTGCAGGGGCTCTCTATGGGCTCATCCCGCCAGCATTAAAGTCTACAGTCCTACCAGCTGACACTCCCCAGTGGAGCGGTGTGTGTTTGTGTGTGTGTGTGTGTGTGTGGAAGAGGGAGAGAGACAGAGAGAGGAAGGCAGACGGCAAAGAAGTTAGCAAGTATTGATGCACTGCCATCATGAAGGAAATATTTTTCCACTCCAGCTCCAGTATCGATCGAGGACAGAACTGGAATAAAAACAACTGCCCTCTACCTCCCTTTCACTTTGCTCAACCTCTACCTGTCCCCCCCACACAACACACTCCCGGGCCTCCCTCTCCCAGCGGTGCGCCCCGTGTTGCTGCTGTTTGTTTGCCGTGTGCTGTGGAGGCTGAAGGCAGTGATGCAGTGCTGTGTTGACAGACAGAGGCAGTTAGAGAGTAACTGCGCTGCACAGCTGACTCAGCACTTTAAAGCTGCCGGGGCTCGGAGCTGATGCTTTACTTCCCAGCCACTTCCTTATTCACGGGGTCACAGCCAAACACACACAAACACACCAACCTAAATCTGAACCCAGCTGTCGTGTTTATCGTTAATTTGTTGATCCGTCTTTGAGCTGCACAGATTTTGGCTGACAATTACACTCTGCCAAGACAACAAATAAATACACACTTGAAATTTCAGGTATATTCCATTTAGGGGTGTCGCGATACACTAGTTTAGACGATGAATGTGATATTTAAAAATGAATAATACACATATGATAGCATCATGAAAACAATCCAGCACCTCTTAAATCATTTCCATTTCTTTGTCTCCCTCCCCCGATGCCATCTGGTTCCTTCACATTAAAGCTGGGGTAGGCAGAAATCTGGAAAAACCCCACCTACCAGACGACGCAGCATATGCAGTCGCTTCATGCATTAGTCCAGCATTTCACAGACATTGATTTATTTGATCTCTTTTCTTTATTGTAGAGTTGCACACAGCTCATTTGCTCAGCCCCTCCTTGTCCAGTCACTCTCTTTTTACCACCACGACTGAGACAAGAATTGGCAAGCTAATGTTGGCCACCCCACCATCCCTCTGCCTCGCTCCCCGCCACTGTGGACTGCTTTCCCCGGGAGGAGAGCTGACAGCAGCCAAGGAGATGGACTTTTGGTCGGTGGCAGAAATGGCTCGAAATCAGCCTGCACAAATGGCAGCGGCATTCATTTTCAATGAGAGCCTGGCGACTTGGGCGACCTGGCCGCCAGCCGCGCGTCTTGGGCGACCAAAGCGACTGGAGTGGCTCCGGAGGGGAGTTAAAACTTGTTTAACTTTATGGCAATGAGCTTTGACGCAGTACGGTGACAACCAATCAGAATGCTGACGTGCTTCGATGAAACGGGTCCCAGAGAACAAGCCATGTAACTTTGGTTCCTACGGCACACTTGTTCCGACAATGGATATCGAGGAGTTTATTACTTGCGTTCGCGCCCACCCAGTCCTTTATAATGTGTCGCTGTTCGGTTACAGAGACCAAAATAAAAATAATGAGGCTTGGAACTGCGTCGCGGAGGTAGTTGGTTGGTCTGGTGAGTTTTAAAGTGTGTAATGTTAGTAATCGAGGAAAGAATTGCAAGTCTTCCTTGCTTGGTTTGAACTTTCTGTCGTCCAACTATGAGCTTTTTGACTGAACAACAGTGAACGGTGTGAACGTACAGTAAGGCTCCAGTTAGCAGAAAGCTAAATTATTAGCAACATTTTCTCTCCATCTCTGAAACACTTCGCTGATATTCACATGTTTTAGTTTGTTTATTGTCAGACTCTCTTTTTGATGAGTCCGTCTTCCAGTTGTAGGTTGCTTTGCAGTGTAGGGAATTGTTGCTAATGCTGGAATAGCAACTCTCTCTGCAGGATTCTCCGCTATTGAATCAGGTTTTCACAGAAGGGCGGAGCATGCACATCTGCATTCGTACAGTAGAACATCCAATAGGAACGTCTCGGAAGTCTCCTGTCACCGGCTAGATTTTGCAAAGCTTGAAGACAGAGCCAAGAGGAGGACAGAAGTCTAATTTTCTCTCAGATCACTTGAATTACAATATGCTCAAAGTTTTGCCCAGTGACGCCAAAATTAAGCTGCTCTTTTTGTATGATTTTGTAAGTACTCTTTCTCCACCTCCCTAGACTCGTATTTTAAGATGAATTCATCGTCTCAAAGAGACAAAACACACCATAAACAAAGTTAAAGATGAATTTAACTGACAACTTTTTTTCAAATGTTCTATAGATATTGTGATGTTGTCAACTCTTCTAACCACGATAATCGTGTAGTGATTTAATATCGTGCCTGTCCTAATTCCGATTGTTTCACTTTAAATGCAGCATTTTCCTCCCCGTGTCACACTCCATCGCGTTCTTCTGAGGTTAACCAGGGTAAAGATAAAGCTCGGTACACTGGATGCTTCATACAGTATGTAAAAGGTACACGCTGACACAAGAGGCGCCTCCATTGGTTCGTGTCCTTCCTCGGGCAAAGGCTGTGTGATACATTCATCAAGGAGCTGCGTGCTGGGAAAATGGGTTGTGCCTGTTAATCCACTCACGGTTGCTTCTGACTGGCTACCCTATCCGACCACTGAAGGCCCTCGGCGACCCACATCCTCCCCCCTCCCGCCACTCCACCCTGTTCTGCTCGGCCCGGGTCGACGTCGGTAATTACTCTGTCTTTTTTCATCACCATCCAGCTGCTGACCTTCCTTTAAGTCCCAGGGGTTGGCACAAAGAGCCTGCATGCGCATCAGCGCTCTTTCTCAAATAAACAAACACACACAAACACAGTTTCACCCTCCTTTTCCGCTGTCTTCACTGTCATATTCAATCTCACTTTGAGCTGTATCAGATATTCAGCCGATGCACTGCCAGGCCGATGCTGGAAGAGACTGCTAATTCTTACCTGTCAAATCCTGCCAAACAGGGCTGGGGCTGGAGCGGAGGGGCGGATGTGAGTGAAAGGCTAAATGATGCACTGTGCATGATTTTTTTTTTCTTTTGGCATTAAAGCCTTTCCCTGTTTCCCAGCAGCTCCTTGGTATTCAGAGGGAGGTCACTTGAAGTTCAGAGCCTCTGATGACAGTAACCAACACATGGCACTGTTTAAGGTCACAAAAAGCCACCAGCAACTCATACAGAATGTGGAGCAGCTGGGGCGGCTGAGACGAGAATTGAATGTGTATCAGTGCTCGAGCGCCCGCAGATGTGGCCTGTGAATTTGGGACTACACAAATAATGCATCATAACTGCAGAGAGTGGAAACTGCTGCTGAAAGTTTGTTGATACTGTGATTACGCTAAGTTTAGTGTGTGTGAGCGTGTGTGAGCTCTTAGTGTAATTGTCCCATGCTGGGGTTGAAGGTTTAATCCCTTCAACCCTATTTCATGTCAGGGTGACCTTGACAAGAATCCCACTGTCTCTGAATGTGCACAACTGACCTGTGATGACGAGTGTGTAGGGAACAGCAGCCTCAGTGAGCATGCCCTGTACGTGGCCGGTGAAGAGCTGGAGAGCCTGGCCGCGCCCGCTGTGAGGGTTCACCAGAATCATGACTCTGCAGGGCCGACGCACCTCCGCATACACCACACCTGCGACAGGAGACACAGAGAGAGGTGGATGTGAGTGAAGGCAAGGATAGAGATGATGCAAGAAGACAAGAGAGGAGGTCTCCTTATGCATGATCAAATATTTAAAAGAATGTATAAGGACAGGCTCGTCCCTGAGGGGAGAGAAAAGAGCATGAAACGGTGAAGTCAGAGGCTGTGACAGCATTCAGATCGACGATGCTTAATGTTAATGTGACGTGCTGCGTTCTTCAAGGAGAGAGGGCTCACAGGTGCTTCTCATAGCGATTATTTATAGCAATTCTGTGACATTTTATTAATCCCCGCAAGGAAATCCTCCTGTTGCTTACGGGTCTCAAGGGAAGACTGAATACGCTTCATTACCCAGGGGTTGGCAGGGAATCAGCACCTTGCACAACTGATGTTCCAGCTCCCTTTTGAAGATAATATTCTAAATAATAAGATAGAAAACTGAAGGAGAGCAACAAAGTTACGTGTCAGTTAACTAAAGTGTAAATAAGTAGCAAATGAAAGCTAAGAGAGAAAAAGGGGAGTGGGATAGCTTGACATTTTGCCAGTTACCTTGGCCTAGCATAGCATAAAGACTGGAAAAGGTAACAAAATCCATGGACCAGCACCTCTAAAGCTCACTAATTAACATGTTTTATCTCATTTGTTTAATCCAGAAGCAGCTGCAGGCAGGCAAACAGTGGCGACTCCAGGAAGTTACTGGTCCTGGCCAGGAAATATTTCAGCACATAACCACCATAACATGACACTTTTTAACGCTATTTTTGTATGGATTTAACAAATTGACATTAATTAAAAAATTAACAAATAAACTATTGTTTTAAATGAAATGGGGAGAACTGCAAATTAAAAAAAGCTATGAGTTTAAAATGTATAAATGATATGGGGGTGGCTGTAGCCCAAGTGGTTGAGTACTTGTTGGATAACACCTGCTAAATAGTTATACTGAAATGTGTTAAAGATCAAATTATCTAGGGCGGTACTGAATGTCATTTTATTTTTTAATTTCTTAGCTTTTATTAAAGTTTTTGAATGAAGCTTCTGATGTCTGTCGTTACTTTGTATGACGACAGAAGTCCAAAGCTAACCCTAAAAAAACTTTAAATCCTAGAAAAATATTAGGGATGTCAGTTTTGGTTGCGCTTTCAATAGCCTGACAACCATTACCTGGTAACTAACCGGTTAATTTTTGAGAAAAAAAAACAAACAAAAAAAACCAAAATGGCAAACAGCTGGCTAGCTGCATTAACATGCGAAAACACAGAGTGCCCTAGGAATGAGTCTTAAAACCCCGAAATGAGTTAGCATTTTCACACTCTCGGTTTCCTCGTCTCGAAGTCAATGGGTTTTTGGTTCGATGCCTGAAATAAGGTCTGTGTTTTAGGGCTGCCCCATTATAGTCGACCACACATTAGTCAACCAGAAAGGTCATTAGTCGGCAAGATTTCATTGGTCACTTAGTCGCAGAAAGAAACCCCATAAAAAAAAACGTGAAACTCTATTAGGAGCTGCACCTTGTCAGAATAATTAAAACCTAGCTATATGACTGGATCATGTGGGAATTTAATTTGAAAGGACAGACACAGGAAGTGACCACACTCAGCAGTCAGACAGGAGTCAGGTTAATTTCCAGGGCTGGTACCTGCGGTTATTCCACAGGCTAGTTAATAACATGTCGGGCAGGAAATCCAAAGTGTGGGATCATTTTGAGAAGGTGAAGGACGAACCCAAGGTGATATGTAAACTCATCTTCATTGGTCGACTACAAACATGACGTATCATCTGAAACATGGAAGTAGCTACATGCCCATTAGCCCACAGCGTCATTAACAGGCGGCTCGCTCAGTGTGTGACGTGCACTTGTAGATAAAATATAGGCCTATATTAATGAAGGTTCATTAGTACGGTTTTGTATTTCTCTGTAATGTAGCACAGTGTTAACAGTGTTACTGATACTATACTTTCTCACACCTTCAACTCAAACCATTGTGTTGCCCCGCCCAAAATATATAAGTTAATAATGATAAACGTGCGGGCGACTAGTTGACTAATGGCAGAAACATATAGATTGAAACAAATTTTATCATTAGATGAAAACATGTATTGCATTTGAATGCTGATTTAGAATTTGAATTTTACGTTAATGAATAAAGCTTCAAACTATTTGGTACAGCCCTAAAATTGCATTAATCACTATTGCGCCTGCATGATTTTTGCCTTAATAAATAAGGAGCTGTTTGTTTCACCATAAAGTTCCTATTCTAATATTAAAGCCATCTAATTGTAGTCCTGGCTGCCACTGAAAGGTTTTGCTACTTTTTAAAGTGAATTCAGAGAGAAGCATCCTGTGAAGGTGGATTTTTCAGCTGATGCCCTTGACCTTTAAATCAGACACAGACTCTCTGGGGACCATATCAGATGATTCAGAGAGGACATAAAGTACAATCCATTTTGGGGTGTGGAGGACAGAAACTTCTGTATCAGTTTCGACCATACTTGGCTGCTGGTGATGCTGATTTGGTATCAGGCAGACAAAATTACCAGCAGCACAAAATGTTATGGGTGGTTAAATTCCACCACCTATTCCTTATCAGGTAAATGAATCAGCACTGCTCCAGATACAGTAAGATGCTAAATGCCATGCTGTGACTCAGGAACATCTGTCTGCCTTGCCTGAGCTGTCTGAGCCTCAATTTCCAGTACTGTGACCTGTGCTGCACCGCTGCGGTCGCTGCCGCCCTCATTTGGCCCGTGATGATAGGACTCGGCGGAGGTACAAAAATATCTCAGTGAAAGAGGTGTAAACCCGCCAGGAAGAGAGGAGAGGAGAGAGAGTGCGAAAACACACAGGCACATGCCAAACTCTGCCTCCATTCACCCACACAGGGTTACCATTGTTTTTTTTAACCTGTATCAGAGCACAATGCCGCTCTCAGACACAAAGGTCCTCTCTACACTTCCAGAATATAGTAGAAACTGCCTTTTGACGATGAAAGAGCTTTAGAATTGGGCTTTGCACTCAAGTGTGCCAAGCTGAATAGCGTGCCCTTAATAAACCCACACAAACCCTCGAAAAGGTCAGATCTAAACAAATACAGATCAGCATCCTCCTCTGGAAACTCTGACACTGGAATTCATCATGCCTGAAGCACTGATGGAGGTGGAGGAAGGTTTGTCCAGAATGTCTTGTCCAGCTCCTTCAGTAGCCTGCGTGAATCACTGCACACAGTTCTGATGATTTCAGTGATTCAAACAGAATAATGAATGAATGAAGTGAAGAAAAATTGAAATTCAGTGTGATTATCATGCTGCACCTTAGGACCCATGCTGCTTTATTCTGAAGGGCTGCTCTAAAATCACTTATCATGCAAGTGAATCTATGTATTAACGCTGCAGTTGGTAACTTTTATTTGAAAAATTACTTCTTTTTTTTTGAATGACAACAACCAATCTGAGCCGAGGATTCTCCAGCGGGCTGTCAAACATGTCAATCACTGCTCGGGCACTGCGGTCAAACTGTCAAACTAAGCAGCGCTGATCAAAAATGAATCAAGATTCTGTTACTGCATTGCCTATTTCTCACCTCAAATGTTTTCAGAAACATATTTATTGCACTGTTTAGCTTAAAAAATGAGAATATTTGTGGCCTAGCTGCCATGCTGAACGCAGTCGACCAAAGTACCAAGCACCAGCCAAAGCAAACTTTCTCATTTTACAGCTAAACACTACACTTAAGTGTGTTTCTGAAAACGTTTAAGGCAAGAAATGCACATACGGAGGTAGAGCTTAAACCGCTAGTCAATTAAGTTGTAAATTGACAGAAAAAATTATTGACAACTATTTTGATGATTAATTCATTGTTTAATTGTCAATTTTCAAGATTTTTTTTGTCTTATGGGGTAATAAACCGGTTATTTTTAGATTCTGGACAGCTATTTCCTCACATTTTAGAGACCAAGCAATTAATCTGTTATCCTGTTAGGGGTCGCTGGGGTGCTAAAAAATTAGGATGAGTGTATTTGGAATGCATTCATCCAAGCAACAGTTATCTATATAACTGATAACTGAGGAGTAACACTGTGCACAAAGGTTGAATGGAAATGTTCTGACTCATTTATCTGTCAGGGGATGGATGATTATGAAATGCTGATTATGTGCAATCACTTGGCAGTTTATTAGATACAATAAAACAGCTCGACTATAAATCCAGCCTTCATGAAGTGATTAAGACATGTTTTTAATATTTAGTCTATGCGTAAATACTAAATTTCCATGCAACCATTATTCTTACAATGTATATAATGAATTGATTTCCTTTATATAGTAAAGGCAAACAAAGTCTGTCCAGAGATAATTAATGATTATTAATTGTGCACAGGATTTTTATCAGGAGACGACCTGGATTCAACCTCAGTGACATGTTTTTACTCTATTTTACACGCAGGTTATAAACTGAATATGAAGTCATATGTTTCCTTTTGAATATACACTGCCAAACAGTATGTAAAGGCCACATTTTAAATCAGTCTCAGGGCCTTTAAAATTAAAACAAAGAAACAAAATCACTCTTTGGTCATTATCAGTAGACAAATGCCACTAACCACTAACGAGAACAAGGGATCACAAGCACCCCAAAAAAGTTTGGGAACCACCAGTTTAAATAATTTTAAGTGTTTTTGACTTTACAACCAAAAAGACTGCCGATTTTAAGGCAGCTCAATACACTGTGGATAAATTCATGATTCATTGTCCATTATTTTTCAATGTGCCGCCGCAAATTTCTGCCTCTGAAAATGTCTTCTCCCAGACACTCCTGCGGGGCTGTGCCTGTACGTCTGTGTGTGTGTGACAGGAAAACAGATGCAGGGTGTGAGGGTGTATGTGAAATCTGTCTGTGATGTGAAGTGAGATACCTCCGGGCAGATCCTGCCCGTCACACCGGCGAGCAAACTTTCGACTGCGGTGTGTGTATTTCACAGGGACAGGTTGGTAAACACACACAGAGGCAGCCAGGCGACAGGATGACAGCGCTGACAAGTGAGCTGATAGGAAGAGTTATCATCTCATTGCCACTAGTGTTTCACAATGCTGATTATTAAATAAAAAATGCAATGTACCTTCAGTACCTCAAACTGCAGCACAGGTGGGATTTGTTTGACCATGACGCCACTCAAGAAAACTCTTGGAGCAGAAACAAATATGTGGGCTATTCAGTGAAAGACGTCTTGTTTGGGAGTAGCTCTATATCCAGACTGGACTGATGTGTCTGCAAACAAGCTGCATTCCAAGGTTGGGTGAGTGTTTGCCGGAGAGGAGGGGAGGGAGTCCAAAGGGCATAAACACAACTACCCACTGAGGCATCACCAGGCGGGGGGGCGGGTTGGGGAAGGGGGGTGGCGTTGACAGGCCATCACAGCCGGGTGTCACGGAGCAGGAGACGAAGGGCCCTGAGGGACTGAGATGTTGGTCGGGGTGAGAGGTCGTCTGGTGACGCATTTTAGCCCTTGTCTCCTTCACTGAGGAGGCCACGATGACTTCAGCAGAGCCCCTCGGGAGGAGAGATCACACACTGACAGACACACACCTGACCCTGCGGCTGCTGAAAAACAGTCACTTTTGTGGGAGCTGAACAGACCGCAGCTCTCTCCTCCATATCCAAGCAGTCAGTGCAAGGTTCATGCTCACACTGGCACTGGAATAGCTTGCAAGAATTTAAACTTTAAAGGTCCAGTGTGCAGGATTCAAGGGGATATAATGGCAGCAATGAATATAATTTAATAAGTATGTTTTCTTTAGTGTATAAAATATGAATTTTCATATATTTGTTACCTTGGAATAAGATGTTTATACCTACATAGGGAGCGGGTCCTTGTCAACAGAGTCCGCCATGTTGCACTAGCGTGTTTCTACAGTAGCCCACAACAGACAAACCAAACGTCAGCCACTGTTGTTAGCAGCTCTTTTGCATGAGCCGAATAGCATCAGTAAAACACATATTTTTAACATGAAACTGCTTTGTTCAGTGTTTTTATTAGTTTGACGACTCATTTCCACACTTACTGCCCGTATTTTCGTATAGTATATGGTGTACACCACTAATATTCAACGCAAGGAAATGCATTTCTTTCAGGATGGATAAAAACACCACCACAGAAATGGCAGAAAAGTTATTTTTGAGTGTTTTCAGTGTTCAGTCTTTTGGAATATTCACATGGAGCCATACAGAGACAAAAATGGGACCAATAATGCATGGTGACAAATATGTATTGATGTTGGCCTGTCAGGTGTGTAGCCAGTTTTATAAGATATTTTGTTAAAAGACGTATGATCTACTATGCATGTTACACAGCTAGCATGCTACCAGTGTTCGCAACCTTAGCATGCCATCAAACGTTTTAGTCGATCTGTATAACATTCATCAATCTCTTAGTTAGTTCATTTAAACGCTAGTTCCCTGTGGCACATTGCGTACGGTCTGTCCGAAATTTGCCACAAACTGGACCGTAAAAAAAATGGAAGGTGGAGTTTCACGAACACATCAGAGATCATGGAGGTTCTCATAGCAACATGGACTTCCAGTTGACTCACACAGAGCTATGTGGAAACAAGGCGTCCATCACCTGGTCTGTTTGTTTTGGAGAGGAAGAGACCTCTGCAGATAATTCAGCTCCCGGTGAAAACCTCCTGAACAGTTAACCCTAAGGGAATCCTAACCCAGAGTTTCAGCTGGTTGCAGTCTGCAATCTTCACTGTTAGATGCTACAAAATCCTACACACTGCTCCTTTAAGGGTGCACAGGGGTCAGACACAGAAGTTTGGGAACAATCAAGACTTCCATCATAACTCTGTAGCACGAATGTAATCAGAAGAATGTAAAACCCACAATGTCTAAATGTTAAAGCTGTAACCGAGCTCCTACCAGCTGTTTGAACAGCATATAAAGGATACAGCCAGTGGCAACGAAGGCAGCAGTTAGAAGTTTCGGAAAAAGTCAAAGCAAGTAACCATCATCTCACTCCTTTGCATGCAATCTCACTGTGAATCCACTCAGCAGGGGTAATACTATAACAGACCATTAGCGTGTGCAGGACTGTATCATAGTGTGTGCACTTCATTATTTACGGCTCATTCATTCCAATGAACCTGCAGCGAGAGTACGAACCCTCTGAGACTATTGGTGCCGTCACCCAAACTAAACTAGAGTCAATGAGTAGAGTTACAACCTCGGCGTAAGCTGCACCTTCACATGTTCAATGAAGTGTTTATCTGCTTCAGTGAAAGTGTGTCACTCTGACTAAATACCAATCTTGTGCCGCAATTGCACTTTTAATCCAACCTTTCCATCTGCAATACCAGATGAGATGACACGCAATTAACTTAAATACACTATAAGGGATTAGCGACTCACGCTGACCTTCACACACCCTCTCCGACGAGGCAGCAAAGCAGCAATTCTGCTGCATCTATTACCACAACATTACTCATTTAAATCACATATCATATTCTGTTAAATACTGTATTATTGGCTGGCCTGGATCCGGAATGCTAAAACAAGCTCATAAATTAATGATATGATCACATCATTGCTGAGACGCTGCGTTCAAAAGAGGCAAAAAAAGAAAAAAATCTGGGATGAGAGACCATGTTAGAGAGCTGTTAGATGTCTGAGCTGGTTCATTAGTATGTGTGATTTGAAAACCTCCCAAGCTGGAGCTCTTTGATGAGTCCAGTGAGAGGATGGTGACAGGAGGGGCAGTTACCTCTCAGGTTACCATCTGCCTGCCTGCCTGGCATCCAGGGCTGAAACCCAAACTCCATGCTGGCTGCAGACCAGAGGGAGGTGATGTTCTTCATCACACAGAAGCACAGTCTCTCTCTTTATTCATCGACCTCTCTGTGTTTGCTGTGTACACCTGGAGGCTGTGACCAGGAGGGCACACCTCACTCCTTATCCCACTATACCAACACTTGCCTCCATCTTTGGCAACCAACATTCCAAATTAGTCACTGTCAAATCAAATATCCGCTTCCTCTTTGAACTGCCCGGGAGCACATGCCTGCTTTATATTTTAAACTGTTAAATATTTCTATATGAGGAAGAGGATATTAGCTGACCTGACATGCCGGATTCTGCACCCGTTCCCAGATGATGGACCATTTTGGGACTGAAACAGCTTTGTCTCATCATCAGCAAGTATCACCACTTCCTCCCAAATGAGTGATGGGGGTAATTAGCTGCATAAACACTTCTCATATAGTATTCATGTTAATGACTGTCTCATTGTGTACGAGGATGGAGCAAAGGGAAGCTAATGAGATTGGAAGACAAAGGAACCTGAGGACAGGCTGCATTTTAAACAGAGCGAGACATGACGAGACCTAATTAGACGTAGCTGCCTGCAAAAGCTGGGGATGAAAAACAGGCTTTGTTTTGATGTGATTCTTCCACCCGTCAACAATAAACTCTCAGTGGGAATTTACTGAGCGGGAATAATGAAGCCTGAGCAGCGGCTACACTCTCTGCAGACAGAGGATCAGTAGAAAATCTAACTACTTAAGTGATCAGTTTTGTGAGTGTGAGCGTGGGACTGTGTATATGTGTGTGTGTGTAAGTTCACAACAGGCTCCACATCCAGAACCATCATGCCTCTGATGGGCTGTATGAATGAATGAGGCAGCTGTAATTGCTGCTGGCAGGTGGATCACCTTTCAGGGCAGGTAGAGCAGGTTAGTGAGAGCTGAGGGAATGTGTGCATCCTCTCTGACAAACCTGTTTCTGGAAATAGAAATGTGTGCTGTGCTTGAGGTTTCATGTGGGACTTTCTGAGTCAGGTAGCCTGATTTCATTTACTCCCTTAAAATGCTCACTTTTGTCACATTAAAGAAAGTGAAATCACAGTGATGGCCATCAGAATATCCTGGCATGCACCATGTGACTGAGCTTACACTTGATAGTTTTCTCTTCATATAAAAATAGTATTTGCTAGCCCTCTCCTGGCCTGTATTTTTGTAATATTAAGTTAATTGTTCAAGCTCCAAACCCGCTGTGACCCATGTTCCCCTCAGTGCTCACCGTCTCTCCGGGGCGCCTGCAGCACCGAGGCATCTCTGATGGCACGAGCCCACCTCTCAGCCTCCTGGAGGTTGGCGAGCGGGTCCTGGACCAGCGCGACCCGAAAGCACTGCTCCACTCTCTGCCGGGCCACACCGGCGCTCATCCAGCGCCTCTTGAACGGGTAGAAATAGGCTGTAAAGTAGGCGCCGACGTCCGCGCCGTCCGGCCCTCTGTGCGCCCGGCAGCCGACACAGTCTGTCAAGTTAAAAACCACCTTAGTCCGGCCGGGTGATGAGGATATCCTCTGGATGGTCAGGGCGCTCTCCGTCAAGCTCACCGAGTACCGGACCCTGTCGTTGAGCGTGTCGGTGAACTCCCCGTACAGCACGCCCACGACCCCGTTCCGCTGGCGGGATGGGTCCGGTTCAGAGGCGTCTTTCTCCATCCCGGGCGGAGAGAGCGACGCGTCCCGGAGGCCGGTGTGCGGATGGCGGTGCGGTGCAGACTGTGCTCCCTATCAGCCTGCTGTGGGACCCTTTGAGTGTGTGATAACAGCAGCTTTCCTAGTTCGGAGTCTCTCCCTAGTGACTGAAAGGGGAATGGCAGTGATGGAGCCGGAGGAGCGCGCAGCTCAGCTGTCCTGTCTGTCTCCGAGCGCACCTGAGGAAACACAGGAAACCAGATCATGTACAACACTTTAACTTGGCCTGACAAACTAGTTTCTCAATTTCAAGCATCTGCTCGGGCTTATTTATAACTATGTAGAGAACAATTCACAAAAAAGGCCCATACAGTTAACTTATTAATTCAAATTTGAACTAAATGTGACTTGACTCCCACAAACCCTCCTCCTTCTTGTCTGGATTGAAGCTACTTAAAAATAACCATTATGAGAATCTAATTTCTGACAACATCCAACAACACTCCCCAGCCAACATTTGTAACTAAGGGCCCATGTAGGTAGAAAATGGGCTGAAAATTTGACCCTATATGGGATTGTCCAGAGTCTATAATGGCCCCATGCCAACTGCCCTTATGGGTGGTTTTACCCAAGTGGGCCCAGGATAAGATGCCCATTTTGGGCCCATACCCATTTGGTACCCAGGTAGCTGTAGCATAACCCATGTGGGGCCCACTTGGGTAAAACCACCCATGATGGCGATTGGCATGGGGCCATTATAGTGCCAATATAGGGCCCAATTTTCAGCTCATTTACTAACCACATGGAGCCCACAGAGTTGACTGGCTTTTTCAGGTACTCGCCTATGAAGATGACAGATGTTTCTGAAAGCTCCGGACACAGCCTGTAAGTGGACCTTGAGTTTAGACTGTTTTGCAAAACTACATCATCTTTTATCTACAACTACTTTAGTGTTTAAACTTATTTCAAACAGTAAAACTGAAAAGGCATGTCGACTTTGTGAAAGAAATGACTTCCACTCTATTTATTTTTGCCCAAACTGCGAAACTCTATCAATTCCCTCATCACATAGCCTAATTCCTCTATTAAATATTTAGATACACTGGCAGTCTCTGTCCCCTAAATGTCCTCTGGAAGAGATATTCCAATCATTTGTTGAATGTGATCCCAATTATCAGCCTCAGGCATATCCTTGTGAATCTGTTTGGAGGCTGGTGGACTTTGCGCGTCTCTCTTTCATGTTAACTTAGGCTAATTGACATAAACCTGCAGTCTAAATTAACCCCATTAATTTAGGTATTAGCCATGGGAGCTATTTTGCTTTTTGATGCACACATCTGACATCATATTTGTGATGCTTCACATTAGTTGAGACTAAGATGAAGTAAAAAAAAAGTTGTGATCAGACTGCACATATTGTTTTATTGTGTGATTTATTCCACACAGGCCTTTTTCATACTGATAATATATTGGTCAGTCCTTCTAGAGCAGGGATGTCAACCATACAGCCCAGGGGCCAAACCAAGCTCGCCAAAGGGTCCAGTCTGGCCCACTGGATGACTTTGCACATGTATTAGTGATGCACTTGTGAAGGCTAAGAGGTGCCAGGTTTCAGGAGCAAGTTAAACAGTGAGCAGATACTTTATGTAAAGTACTGCTTCAGAGGCTTTTCCACCCTGACCAGACTACACTTTTCTTTCACTTTAGTTTGGTGTGGTAATGTCAGGACTACTACACAGGAGTGGAAATGCAAAGAAAAATGCACATCTAATGACAGTGGACTCACTGAATGTGGAAAAACTGAGCAATATTGCTGAAATTGCATTTATTCCTCTGAAGACAGCACAGACTGTTTGTTATCTGATTTGTAGGCCTATAATGGATGAACATTTTCAAAATGTAGGCTACTTCTTTAAACAAAAAAGGGAAAACATTTGGAGGTGTTTGTTATTACAGGATATTATGCACTGGTTGCTGGTTTTACTAAAATGAGTTTGACACCCCTGCTCTAGAGGTTTAACTTCATCTTTATGACTTATAGTTTGTTGAATAATGAGACTCACGGTAAACAAATAATTAACACACTGTACATAGTTTTACCGTCACTGTAACGAGACAAAAAATGTCCATGGTTGAAACTTATCAGTCCATTTCATGTATTTTTGGGGCATTTGTGTCGTATTTGTATGATACTCACCGTTTTTACACTGTTTCACTTCGCATATATTTGTCGCTATTTTTAATAAATCTAATTAAAATCGAAATGAAATATTTAATGTTATTTTTGAGTCTATTAATAGCTAGTACTTTCTTGTTCTTTTTCGCGAAAAATACAAGTTAAACTTTTACGACACCGGGTCAGTAATCACGTGGGATATGACGTTTACAACATATAAAAGCATCATCACGCGAGATTTTCGTTCTTAAGCTCTTTCACTGGCGGGGTGGTAGCGAGCTAACTCCACTGCTCTTCAACATGCCGTTGTCACATGTCTTTTTAAATTTACGTCTACATATGGACTTAACTGCAGATGAGCCGCCGTGAACAGGTAATATTTTAAGAGTAGTTATTGAGACTTTAACTATTTAGTTAACTATTTAACTAGTCTGGAGGCGGTTTCATATGAAATGTGCTAGCGTGCTGCTAGTTGTTAGCTAGCCTTAAGTTAAGCTAACACGTGCAAGAAGAGCATGATGTGCTAAAGTTACAAAAGGGTTATAAGTAGGTGATTGTGAGCAACAGACAACATGCATTAAATCTACTCGTGTGTAGAGTAACATGGAAATAAACTAAAATATTAATTTAGCGTTGCACAGTGTTATTTAGCCTACTATAGGGGCGGTGAGGAGCATGGCCTTCTTTGGTCAGCAGCCCATAACATAATGTCCGATTTGAGATCTACTGTCTGATTTTATTCGATATATTTTGACTTAAGGTGCAGCTTGGGCGGATGAGGCTCATCTTCATGCCAAGAGAAGCAGCCTTTCAGCGAAATGAAAGGTAAGATTGACATAGTGGTGTAATTTTTAATTCTGAATAAATGCAGTGAACATGATTTTGCACCCTGTCTAAAAATATAAGTGAGGAAATCAGTGGCATCTGACATGAAGCGGGCTTATGTGTGAGTCACATGTTGCTGTTGAACTATCACTAATGAACTGTCTCATTACAGGTTCACGTGTCCCACTTCACGCTGCCTGCTAACGTGAGGAGCCCTGGTGAAAAGGTTTGTACCCCTTTACTGCTCATGATCAACTTTACCACAGATTCAGTGATGAAAACTGCCGCATAGGAAGTGCCGTCTGATGCGATAACTGACGATGGTATTAGCTGTTCTGAGAAATGCTGTTGAACCTTTTGTCTGTGGTGCACCCACTCTGAACACTTGATAAGATAAAGATGTAATTTTTTTCTACAGGTTTTGATCTTCAAAGCAAGACTACGACAACACGTGGGAGCTGATGAGAGCTGAACAGGTAAATACTGTAAGACTTAGCTCTCGATGATAAAATCAAGCCAGTGATGATACAAGTTATCCCTGTCTGAACTAATTGTGGAGTCATGGTAACCTGAGGCTTGACTGCAGAAACAGTACACGTTTGGCTGACGATAGTTGTTTGAATTTTACTGGTATACATGATCTAAATACAGAATTTCTCCCTACAGGTCTTGAAAATCTGCAAAGAAGACTAAGGCAACACACAGGTGCTGAGAAATGTTGAACAGGTAAATGCCCTTAAGACTTAATGATAAAGTCTAGCCAGTGATGAAACATGTTATCCCTGTCTGAACTAAAGTGTGGAGTCATGGTAACCTGAGGCTTGACTACAGATACAGAAACGGCACATCTTTGGCTAACTAAAGTAGTATATCATGAGTGTGAAAGTGTTAATCTCCCTTTTTCCCTAACTTGCAGATGAAATCGGAAGTGGATGCAACACCAGCTTGGGATAGATCCAGAAGTGTGTATTAAATGCAGTAGATTTGTCAGTATAAAAATGAAGCCATGTTTAATCTAAAACATGTTTAATAAAATTATGAACTGTATAAAATTTCAAGCACAGTGGCGCATTTTAAATATATTCTACACATGAAAAGTAGCCTAAATCTTACTGGGAGCACCCAGCATGTGTTGGTCAATCTGTGTTGAAGGGGGATCTGTATGATTTCTTTTTCAAATTCTCCAAGAAGATCTGCTCCTCTGCGAGGAATTCCTGGTCCTGTGGGGAGGAAGAAAGTAATTAGGAACAGAAAAGCAAACTTTGAAACATTCAAAGACAACTGTTTCTAGATTTTTTTGCCATCGACTGCTGGAAGCTGTCACTGTAGCTTAGTAAATGTGTTTATTGTGGATGAGTCACATGTTGTAATGAGCTTGTTTCAATTCCAGATTGACATTAAAAATCTACAGTGACAACCTACTTGTGTTCTTTTGAATTGTAAGTCCTTAATGTTTAATAATCATCTCTGGTGCAGTTAACGCTGATCAAATTGCAGTTTCATTTTATTTTTTGAAGTGTTAAGGACTCAGCAAAATGTTAAGTACCACTAGGACCTCAATGAGTTGACCTCAGATTTCTTCATGTCGTAAATGACGACTAATAATGATGGTCCTGTGCTTATATTGTGTTATGATGACATTAAGTTTGTTCAAGATCACTACACAGTGCATGCTGGTTAAATTTGTGCAAGACCCAGGGTATGCTGGGAAACGCCTAGCTGTCACCTAAACAAAAAGCTGATTGGCTCTTAGTTTTGACCTCAGATGCCATGTTTTTTTAGAAAATCCTAATTTTGTGTAAATCTAATACTTAATGCTGGATTCTAGGCTAAAAATCTCATGCAATTAAGGTTTCATCTATTAAACACTGTATGGCTGACAATGTTATAACATAGTTTGCAAATCACAGCCTACAGATGGACGCAACAGGATAGAAATATCTCTGTGACTTTGTGTTTATTCTTTGAAGGCTGCTGGAAACTGTCTGACTTGACTGTTTTTTCCCACCACCATCTGCTGCAGCTGCTTGACTTGTCTTTTTCAGGCCTCGTGTCTGACACACAGCTTGTATACCAATATAGTTATGTAAATTTCTATCTCCAATACTTGCAATCTTTCATCAAACAGCTTTTTGAAGGTTTGTCACCTTTAATGCTAAGTCATGTACCAATCATTATGATAATGTGACTACTTTTTGGAACACTGAGAAACCCAAGTAAAAATCTCAAGTTGCTAGTAATTATAATGTAACTTAAAAGGAAGACTTTAAAACAAACTTAAAACAATGTAAAGACTTATACTAAAGTAACCGTTCTTAATCATCCCCTATGACCCTGTCTGCTGAGACGCTTCCCTATACCTTTAGTTTAACTTCTATCTCCACTGGTTACCTTTTCTGAAGTGTACCTCCACAGAGCCAGACTAGCTTGAAGAGCCATGGATTTAGAGTTGGCACATGAAGTTGTCGTTGGAGGAGGAACATTCAGGGTTGATTGCAGCTCCGGGTTTGGCAACACTGAACCTGCGTCTAAAGATAAATATAACAAAACCATGTTATACACTTTATATTGGACAAGTACTTTTTGCTGAACGATGGCCAACACCCAGCTTTGATCTCACCTGGTAAAACAGGTGGAATCATTTGTGTTAAAGATGTAACTGGAGCGACTTGTCTCAGCCTCTCTGTGTCCTCCTGCAGATGATTTAACCGCACTCGCTCCTGTGATGAGAAGTGTTTACCACGCAGTAACCATTTATGTGCTGTTCATCTATTGTTTTTGTAAAATAGAAGCCTGATCTGTTAAATATCGTACAGAGAGGTGTCACCTGAAGGATTCGCTGCTCTTGCTGCCTCAGCCGCTCTGCCTGGGTATGGATATTTCTGAGCCTTGCCTCGTGCTCAGCCTCCACACGTTTCGCCTCCTGCAGCGCTCGTTCTCCTTCCTCGAACTTCTCCGCAGCGAGCTGCAAACAGCACAGCGTGGACAAAACTCAGACATGACTTATTACAGCACTACATGTAGGGGTCTGCGTGGTGTGATCCTACCTTGCTAAAGGCCTCCACCTCCTGGGCTCGTGTCTTGAGTCTCAACGCTGTGCTGCTTATTTTCTCTTTCTCTCTGTTCACTTCTTCTTTCAGTCTGTCCAGAGTTTCTTTCTCTTGTGCCAAAGCCATCTCCTTTTGTTTCAGCTCTGCATTGTGAAGTTTTAGGTCCCCTTGTTCCTGCAACAGACACAGAGAGAAAGGTATATTTATTTGTCCTTCGGAGTCCCTGCCTTGGCCTGTGCTGCTGTCATCCTCCAGCGCTCCTGAGGCATACAAAAAAGGTATCTCCAGTCTTTGAAGGGAAAAGCATCAGTCTTCACTGCAGGTGTTTTTGCCTCCTGCTATGTCAAAGAAAATGCAGGTATCCTAAAAATAGTCTGTTTTTAAAGTCAGATTTTACCCTGACCTTCTCAAGCTGTCTCTGCTGCTCACTGAGCTGAGTGTCCATCCTGGAAATGACTTCCTTGAGGTACGCTCTCTCCTCCGCCATCGCCTTCTGCTGCTGGGCCAGACAGTCCTGCACCACTGAAACGGGAATTAGGAGAATGACCTTAAACCACTTGCAATGTGATACCAACTAAAGTAGGCTATTAGGCAATGTGTATCTTGACCTATTTGTGCAAAGCGTGTGCATGCATGTAAATGTGTGTTTGTGTGTATAAGTACTTCGAAGCTGCTCGTCCCTGTGCCGTGCCCCCTCCTCCAGGCCATGAGCCGCGTGTTCGTGTGTGCTCTCCACCCGAGAAGACAGATCACCCAGCCGAGAGGAGAACTGCTCCATCTGCTCAATCACCACTTTAAGAGATCTGGACAAAAAAAACACACAGAACTGCTAGTAGATAATACAAAAATCTCTGAAATGTAGGTAATCTGTTTTGATATAAAATATAATAAAAAACAATAATTCCAGACATTCTTCAGTTGTAGTTTGCTCTTTCTACATACTGTATATAATAGAAATATCAGCACTGAAACTAGTATTACACACAAAAACGTACTTTGATCAAATCTAACCTGGTCTGAGATGTTGCGCTCGTAACTGCATCAATCTCCTCCTCCTTTAATTTCTTTAGTCTCTGGACATGATCCTCGTGGTCTTTCTTCATCTCCAAGATAGATTTCCTTGACAGCAAAGTGGTACAAATACAACAAATATGTGGTAAACTTTAAAGTTTATTATTAAAAGAATCAATATGCTCACTCTGGGACTTAAGAAGTTATCAGGGATATAATTTTCCCAGTTTCACGACAACGATATGCACTATTCCTCAAGATATTTGACATAATAGAATGGCTAAAAATCTGCACATCATTCAGGAAAAACATGAGAGTTGCCAAGAAAAAAAATCATCCTGTTTGAGCCTTCATCTGATTTTGAATCAAAGTGTCTTCATCATTCTAAAACCATGACACAGCAAATGTTAAGGATGACTAATTTTCACTCCTTACATTTACTCCTGACAAAAAATGACTGATGTTACTATTTTTAAGTTACAAATCTTGGTAACAGTGCAAAGTACATACGGTCTTCAGCACTCTGAATAAAATATTTGGCCAACAAAAGAACATTTTCTTAACTAGCTTAGATTTCTGTAGAGAATAGCGTAGATTTAGGGAGAACATTTGGGGCTAATACATTACTTGTCAGAGGTGGGACCAAGTTATTGTTTTGCAAGTCACAAATAAGTCTCAGGTCTTTCCATTCAAGTCCCAAGTCAGGACAGGCATTTCCAAAGCTTTGAGTTTCAATACCTCTGCAGGTCCTTGAGTCTTTCCACCTCGCAGTCTCTCTCTTGCTGGGCCTGGGCCAGTTTGCGCTGGTACTGTGCCTGCAGCTCCGAGCGTTCCTGCTCAGCCGATCGTGTTACTGCAGCCAGGCGATCCATTAGGTCTTCACACTCCTGCCGTGTTTGTGTCTCCCTCTGGGCTGCCGATTCCTCGAGAAGCTTCACTCGAGTCCTGGACGTGCACAGAAATCCTTACAGTATGAGTTCAGTACACGGACACACATAAGCTGCTTGAAGTGCAGGGAATTATACATAATGTATGTTAAACATGTACACAGGCACTACATATGTGTGTGTGTGTGTGTATGTGTGTGTGGTGGACGAATAAACTACTTGTGTGCGTTCTCCATTAGTTCCATATCCTGTTTATGCCTCTGCTGGACACACTCTAGCAACATTTGGCTTTGGTCTCGCTCCAGCTGCAGGGTCTTCACCTGGACAGTAACACACAGACAGTTCAGGCTGTGCAGGTACATGGATGTCACATAGGAAGAGGATTTGGGACAGCAGGGAAGGTTATTACTCCCTTCCCTCTCATCATGACAGCAGCGTTAATGTACCTGTCCCTCCAGCTGGATGATGCGAGCCTGTAACGCTTGATAATCTCCAGGCGGCTGCTCTCTCTCTTTGAGTCTCTGCAGGAGCCCTGCATCCACAACACCCCCAAGACCCAGCAACTGAGACTGCATCATCTTTAGGAGAAGAGTAAACAAGTCAAGAACAAACCAGGTGGTAAATGGGTTCTTACATTTTTAATAAATCTACAAGCAGAGACTTTTATGATCTTACTTGCTGTTGTAGAAGCAGCTGCTGCAGACTGTCTGCTGAAAGTGTCACCTTCACAGAAGATATGGAAAGGATTTCAAAAAATTAGTTTACAATCGCCCAAATTCTGTAAAATATATTACAGAAAAGCATGAATACCTGTTGTTGGATGGCAGCTGATGCATTTTGCAACTGGTTTTGCTGTGGAACAGCTGGAAAGAAAACAACCATCATCATATTTACCTGCTCGCCTTAGATATCAAAGTGAATACTGCATCTGAAACTACATCAGATTTTCCCAAAGTTACATACACCACACTGAGCCAGAAGGTATAGCAGAGATGGGGTTGGGCAGCGGCTGCTGTTGCAGGGTTTCATCCGAAGCCTGAACGGGCCCACTTGGCACCCTGGATCCCTTGTTGGAGGATAGGTGTTGGGGTTGGGACTGAGGATGGGGTTGGGCGAGGCTAACGCTAGCAGCAGAGGCCGGTAAAGGAGCAGTAACTTGAGGAGGGCAATCTGAGGGATGAGACGAATTTAGAGTTTGTCCGAGGTCTACTTTAGCATGGAGTGCAGTCCCTGAGGGGGATGTTAAGTCTGAGGGGAGGTAAGGTTGGGTGGTGGGTGTATGCTCTGTGATTAAAGAAGGGGAATGTGGTGGAGTGGAGGGACAAGCGGGAGTGGTATCTGTTTGAGAGGGGGAGCAGAATGTTATGAGTTGGATGTGACATGAGGTAAAATGAGGGCCGGGACACATGCTGTGTCTTTAACTGTCTGGGAAGGTCGGATGCTGGGTGCTACTCTTGCATGTACCCTGTGCGAGGTTTCAAGGGCAGAGAAGCAGGTTGCGTCCAAATTTGCAAGGCAACCTTAACCAGCACTGTATATGATGTCATAGATATTCCAATTTAGGAGCCGATTTCTTCCAAGTGTTGTTTCTTAATATGTAATTGGCCTAAACTGTTGTTCGTAGGACAGATGTAAAATTCTTGTGATCAACTTCTTCTCCATAGGTTTAATAGACTGATATTTAGAGAAGAAAAGGAAGATATCTTCCAATTGTGATTGGCTGTTCCACGTCACATGACATGCTGTACCCTTAGCTGCGTTCCAAAAGTTGTACTTCATCTCAGGGTGTTGCTGACGTGCCCTGAAAAGAGGCGTTTGGGGATGCTTGCGTGCCTTAACGGTGTCATTCTCACCTTTGAGTACATGTTCTGTGCGTCTACATTGAAAACAATGGATTTGAGGGTGAAAAAAACGCAGCATGTGTACAGGCCCTGTGGTACCAGATGTGGGGCTCATAACTGCTGTGTGATGTGTTTAATTTCTCAGAATCAATGAGAATGAATGATTCATTAATGGGATAAAAGAAGGCTTCTACTGCTAATGTGCAAAGCTGCCAAGAAAGTCACTATTTTAATACACAGAGTAACTGAAGAGTAGTATATCTGGATAAATACCTTGCTCGGTCCTCGCCTCTCTGACAGGAGTGGAGTGAGCACTGGGGCTGGGCTGTCCAAGAAAAGGACTACTGCACAAAACAAAAGCAGAATGACAAAAATAGCAAACAAATTTTCACTCACAGATCACGGGTTTAATGGATTTAGATAAAAAAAAATACCTTACTTAGCTTCTCTGACAGATGTAAGAGTGTCCTCTCTGCCCCTGGGAGCTTGTGAAGTGACTTGTTTACTAAAAAACAAGAGCAGGTTATCATTCAGGGCTGAGGAACACGCTTCGTCTGTCATTGTGTCACTGTATTTCCTTTGTTGTGTACCTAACAGTCGACTCCAGATCCACTTCCTCTCCCAGGCCCAAAGCGTCTTCCTGCTTGGATGTTTTTGCCTCAGACTTTGACACTGATGGCACCTTCTTCCTGCTCAGTACTCCTGCTAACCAATCATCTTCCTCCTCTTCTTTCTTCTGGCTCTTAGAGACCTCTGGTTTGGTTTGTTTGGCGACATTATCAGTTGTCGCTGGGGTGTCAGCTGCCATTTTTGCAGCAGATGTGGCATGACTGCCAGTCAGGGAGGGTCTTCTCTCTATTGAAGGAGAGGCAGGAGCCTTTGGAGACTCTGTTGAAGTCTTGGTCTCTTTGGCATCGCCCTCTAGAAAGGTGAGGTCATCGTTTGTCTTGAGGCCGAGCCAGTCAGCTGAGTTGCGGTGTCGTAAGGTGGTGGGGGTGGTGGGTTTTGGTTTCTTCTCTGGCGTAGAGACGTCCTCTGTAGAAAATCTGATGATGAGAAAACATGTAGTGTTCAGTTTCAGGCAAAAAACGCTGCTGTAAAACACCAAAATCAGACTTCACACACACCTGACTGACTGTCTACGGGACAGGCGCCCTTCAAGCATGGATCCCAGAGTGGGCTGATAGGAGCCAAATGTGAGGTCGTCTTCGAAAAGTGTCTCTGACGAATGGGAACATACAAGTTTAAATATTTTACTCTTCTCCTACTCATGAGAGCAGAAGATCAAGGTTGCTTTACTACCTTTCAAAGTAGGGATCTTTTCTTTTTGCTGCTTCTCTTGAGGCTGAGGCTGCTCCTTCTTCTCGCCCGTCGCAGGTCGCTCCAGAAGACGAGGTGAAGTCAAACTCTCCAGGATCCCGTCTACTGCAGTGAGAGGTCTCTGAGGGGTCCCACTCCTGAGGACAGGGGGACACAACAGAAGGGAAAGGCAAAAGAGATTTTGTTAAGACACAAAAGAAGACAATAAAAGTTGCCTGATGCTGAAAGATGTTGCTTCATAAAACATCACCACGGTTTGGCTTTGTTTTGTGGCACCCCTAAGCCCAAAGCTCAAAGCACTAAGGCAGTAATTATTCATCGTTGGAGCACTATAAATAAAAACAATAACAGTGAGACAGTGTGAGTGAGAGCAGAGCTGTTACCTCTCCTTGTTGGACCAAAGCACACTGTCTTTTTTCCTGGCGCTGCTTTTATCACTGTCAAATCCCAGGGCATCCATTAGGTCATCCTTATCATCATCATCAAATGTGAGATCCCTTCGTTTTTTGGCTGCCTTAGCTGTTGAACAAAGAGTATACACACTCAAACACATACAGTACTTCAGTGTTTGTTTGAAGTTTGAAAATTAAGAATTATGGACCATTTAAGTCTCACATGTTTCAGTCTTTAGGATAGGAGATGCTGAGGGAGATTTTTCAGGTTTGGACTGCTGTAGGTTTGATTTAGGTTCAGGCTTGGTTTCATCTGGAAGCAAGTCGTCAAGATCAGCCAGCGGGTCGTCTGGATCTGCAGAGGAAATTAGATTCTTTACTTTTATTTGGACACCAGGCGGTAAAGCTTTAAATGATAACGAGGTTTTATATCTGTATTGACTTTCTTATGATACATTTTTAAAATATCACATACAACAAAGTAATTGTGTTCAAATAAATTACGAGCATATACTATATGTTTATTCACTAAGTTACCAGTTTATTAGGTACACCTGTTTGCACCTGTTCAATACAATAGTTGTTGGTGGTGTTGAATTGGATTGCATTTACTGACAGACTTTTTTATACTGTTCCCCTTATAGATATGTAAAAAGTGGTGGAGAAAAATAAGAGAAACACTTTTTAACACAAGGCAGTAAGCTCAACATATGGTACTATTATTACTTGCAGACCTCTGGTAATTTGTAATCATTGCAGAAGTCGTCTGTGATCTTAATCCTGTGCAAATCTGCCATGTCTGTAATTTGTAAAGTAAATATTCCGCCTCAAATGACATTCCTTCCTCATCTCACTGCACAGCATGGAAACCATTTGCAGAAAAAGCAAGCTTAAACTGATCAGAAGAGCGAAATTTCAAAAGGTGATGACACTGACAATGTGTGGCAGAATCGCTTTTGTTTGTTTAACCTACATTTTCCATAACTGCTTATCTTGTTAGGGGTCGCGGGGGGGGGCTGGAGCCTATCCCAGCTGACATTGGGCTAGAGGCGGGGTACACCTTGGACAGGTCACCAGACTATCACAGGGCTGACACATAGAGCCAGACAACCATTCACACTCACATTCACACCTACGGACAGTTTAGTCACCAATTAACCTGCATGTCTCTGGACTGTGGGAGGAAGCTGGAGTACCTGGAGAAACCCACGCTGACATGGGGAAAACATGCACAGAAGGGCTCTCTCACCCCAGGGTTCGAACCCTCTACCCCTGGAGCCCTCTTGCTGTGAGGTGACAATGCTAAACACTGCACTACCATGATGCCCTTAACCCACATTTAAAAGGAAAAAAGGGGTTAACGCTGTTCACCACTTCTAGTAGTGCTGTGTTTTTTCGTGTATAGAGTGGACTGTGTGCATCATATCCAGGGGATAATGTCCGTAAATTTAAGTAAAATACTGACTTCCCTTATCCCATGTAAATGCACTGCATGAAACACACACATTTGGGAAGGGGGAGTCCCCAGATAATATTAGTCCCATGCAAATAAGGCAAATATATGCTTTTATGAAGGGCTATTGTATTAAATTGTACAGGTGTACCAAAGAAACGTATCAGTATTGTATTGGTAGTTGATGAGGTGGGTGTACTGCTAGGTAGACAGGTAGGCCACTGACGAGGAGGTGGGTATACTTTCCTATATATTTTAATGGCTTTTTGGCTGATAGGTGAGGTTAACAGCTAGAAAAAGAGAAGGCTATACCCCTGTGTAATTGCGTATACCCTCCACTCCACCACTGACTGGTGTCCATGTGAGTAATTTACACATTCCAGATTTGTACATCTGTGTGGGATATCAAACTATCACCTCTTTTTGTTGTGTGTACCTCTCTTGTTCACTAACTACCCACTGACACGACCCACAGATATTATTCAACCTACAAGTAAAAAGGCCAAACACATATCTGTGCTAATGTACCTTTAGTGCTGGGTGTCTGACCAACACCTTCATCATCACCACCACTGTCTAAATGAATGTAGCAGTTCAAGAAAAACAAAGCAAAGCTATTAGTAAACAGCTGCTGAGTTATATAAAGCTCAGTGTCAGAGATGGATTTGGACGGGGGGGCTCACTTACCGGAGAAGATTAACTTCCTGTAGTTCTGCGTTGTAGATGAAGGTGCAGAATTGGGCTTCCTCCCTCCTGTGGTGGGTTCATCTGAGTGAACAAGGGGAGACACAAGCTCTCTCTGATTGCTACTCTTAATGCAAACTTCAAAGCCAGTAATAACGTGAAGCTAATAATGAGAAAAATAATTTATGCAAGAAACGCTGTGCGCTGAATTACCTGCTCCCTCTGGTTTTACTTTACTTTCTAATGTGGCAGAGTCTTTCTTCGGCTCTGTTTGTGCAGGAGCTGAACTGGGCTTTTTCTTTGATGCAAAGAGGTCAGCGTCCATATCATCCATGTCCTGTACAGGGATACAGAAAAACAACAGGCACTGTGAGAGGACAACTACAAAGCTGAACATTGTCTCCGCATTCTCTAAATTGATAATGAGCTACCTTCAAGTTCTTCAGTATGTCGTTGGGATCTGCCGCTGAGACATCAGAGTCCTTGGACAGAAAATAGTAACTTAAATAGCAGCTTAAAATACTCTGAACAAATACATGTATCTCTTCACATCTCTGTCTACATACCTCAGTGTCCCCACCATCCCTCTTTACCTCCTGTGCTAGCATACTGAAGATGTTATCAGTGGCAGAAGTGCTGCAGAAGAAACACAAGTTACACAAAGTGAGTTATGATTTATAAGTGGTGGTATGTAACTCTCCAAATCCTCCGACTTACCTATTCAGTGGTCCACTGCGAGTTGCTTTCCCCCTTACTGGGAATTCTGGTGAGCAAATTGATGAGAGGAAGTATTTTAACACAAATCTCTCACGGTGACATTACAATAATAATGTATAATAATACTATTTGGTTAAAAACTGCTCACTTACTTTCATCATCAAATAAGCTGTCGAGCAAATCGTCATCTCCAAATAAACCTTGGGAAAACAAAGAGGACACACATTCACACAAGCTTGAGACAATTCAGCTTATTATAGGATTTAGGGAATACTGGCAGAAATGGAATATAAAATAGTAAGCATGCTTGCTGTAGTAAAGGTTCACATTTTCTTTATCTTGACACTACTTTTCCTCACTTACCTCACTTCCTTTCCTCAGCACTGATTGGTTCCTTGTTCACTCATTAACCTGACTGCGTTCACCTGCTCACCCCGATTTAAACCCTGAACACCATTCCACTCATTCTTTCTTCAGTGTCACATGGGGCAGAAGTGCTGGTAAGCAATTTCTTTCTCTTTAGTTTATTCTGGACATTATCAGTTTAACTGAATATTGTTTTTCCTTATTAACGTGGACTTTGTTTTATTTGACTCAAGTTCTAATTTTGTATTTGTTTTGAAATAAACCTTTGTGTTCAATTATACTGCCACCAGCTCTTATATGTTTAAGTTGTATGCTGTTTTTCTGGTATTCTATATGACTAGTATTTTGTGGCATTACTACTTTAAGTTTCTTGGTTGTAAAATTAGTCACCAGCCACTTTATAAGGTACACCTGTTCAACTGCTCGTTAATTCAAACAGCTCATCAGCCAATCGCATGGCAGCAACTCAATGCATTTAGGCATGTAGACATGGTCAAGACAACCTGCTGAAGTTCAAACTGAGCATCAGAATGGAGAGGAAAGGTGATTTAAGTGACTTTGAACATGCTATGGTTTTTGGTGCCAGATGGGCTGGTCTGAGTATTTCAGAAACTGCTGATCTACTGGGAATTTTACACGCAACCATCTCTAGGGTTTACAGAGGATGGTCCCAAAAAGAGAAAAATATCAGTGAGCAGCAGTTCTCTGGGTGAAAATGTCTTGTTGATGCCAGAGGTCAGAGGAGAATGGCCAAACTGGTTCAAGATGATAGAAAGGCAACAGGAACTCAAATAACCACTGGTTCCAACCAAGGTCTGCAGAAGACCATCTCTGAACAAACAACACGTCCAGCCTTGAAGCAGATGGGCTACAGCAGCAGAAGACCACACCAGGTGCCGCTCCTGTCAGCTAACAACAGGAAACTGAGGCTACAGTTCACACAGGCTCACCAAAACTGGACAATAGAAGATTGGAAAAACGTTGCCTGGTCTGAGTCTGGATTTCTGCTGCCACATTCAGATGGTAGGGTCAGAATTTGGTGTAAACAACATGAAAGCATGTATCCATCCTGCCTTGTGTCAACAGTTCAGGCTGGTGGTGGTGGTGTGGTGAGCATGGTTTAAACTTCTTGGCACACTTTGGGCCCCTTAGTACCAACTGAGCATGGTTTAAACACCACAGCCTACCTGAGTATTGTTGCTGACCGTGTCCATCCCTTTATGACCACAGTGTACCCATCTTCTGATGGCTACTTCCAGCAGGATAACGCACCATGTCACAAAGCTCAAATCATCTCAAACTGGTTTCTTGAACATGACAATGAGTTCACTGTACTCCAATGGCCTCCACAGTCACCAGATCTCAGTCCAATAGAGCACCTTTGGGATGTGGTGGAACGGAAGGTTCTCATGTTTTCAGCACCTTGTTGAATCTATGACACCAAGAATTAAGGCAGCTCTGAAGGCAAAAGGGGTCCAACCTGGTACTAGTAAGGTGTACCTAATAAAGTGGCCAGTGAGTGTGTATCAGTCAGCATAACTATGGGGTACACTACGGCATTCAAATAACACTTGAACTTACTTTGGGATGGTTTGCCCTTCAGCTTTGCAGCCTGTAAATGACAATAAATATGTTGTGTTACAGATAGAATAATGTAATTCAAGCAAATCAGTTGCGTTTACATACAAAGTGACAGAAAACATGCGTTTAACTTTTCCAAGAATCCAGTAAACACTAATAAATAATGGAAATGTTGATACTGGCAGCAGCCTGACTCACCATGTCGAATGTCTCCTGATGGGGTTAAATGTGAGAGTAGTTTGCTAGCTAGCTAACCTAGCTAAATCTGATTAGGCGTCTCCTGTCTCCATTGGTTACCACACCGTTACACCGATGAGCTTTCGCGTTAAGGACACTATACATGATGTAGGTCGTAACTGGTTACATACCGTGTTGTTTCATGATTAAATACAGTCGTGTTTAGTCGTTTAGCATTTTTAAAATTGCCCGGTTTATGTGAAGTGACGTTAAGTTAACGAATGAAACAAATAACACCGCCGCTACCGTAAACGCAGCATCAGAAGGTAAGTTACTTACGTACAAAATGGACAACGCTGTTCGTTAGTCATATTAGACATTTAACAATACGGTAATTCAGTCTTATAATACAAACTTTATGCGTATCATTATAAAGTCTTAGCTTTGAGCTGTGCACACAGCAAACGGCAATTCGGAAGCATCTAGATGCAGCAACGTTTCCACAACCGGCGCGAGCCACACGCTTCCTGTTTACAGCTCGCGGTGCATTGTGGGTAGAGTAGTTTTTATAGCGTACAATTTAAGAAAACGCGTTTCAGAAAATGTGTTTGCTTTGTTTAAATTATGAAGTTGGTTATTTTGAACTATGTTTGACATCTTAACCTGCTTGTTTACTTGGTGAAATGTACGGAGCGCTTTCACCACCAGGTGGCGTCAGAGCTCAGGAAAATTTAGCCAAAGCAAATCAGTTCCAGCAAAACTGAAGAGCTGAATAATTTATCCTCTGAGAGCCATGTTTAATTCAGTGAGGTCTAGGCCTGATGTTGCTCTTAATCAGCACAATGATATCCAGTAAGCACATTGCTCAGATTTAGCTTTATAACGCTATTCCTTATGAGACTTGAGTCTTTTTCAGGTGTGTCAGAGTTGGGGTTAGACATGCGTGCCAACATGATGTGATTTTATTATTAACATAATTATTATGTTGAGAGATTTGTACTATAAACATGGTGAACAACCACACAGCCTCAAATATACAAAAGGCACCACCACTTTTCCCACATAGCAGCAAGACACACAGACTTCATAGTTGTTTACCTCCTTTAGTTGTCGTTTTGCTTGTTTTTGTAGTCATTGTGCTTCTCTCTCTGGTTTTGTATAGGGTGAAATGTAGTTTTGATCTGATGCCATGTAATGCAAAGCCAGAATCATGAAATATCGATACCAATACTGATACAGAAACTACTGAACAGCTTATGATGAAAAATTACAGTTTGAGGTGAAGAGGCTGAAGATCTGGTTTGACTAAAATGTTAATTTTACAACTACCTGGATGTTTCTTGCCTGAGCCTCTCTGAAAAGACTCTGCCAGTGAAGTCTGTTTCTGTGTTCGGGGTCTGGATGCTGCATTCTCTCCTCCTTCCTTCTTTTTGTTGCAGCACCACATTCTCTTTCCCATGGTTTTTTTCCTCCTTCAGCCATCATCATTGCAATCATGCGTTGGATTAAATAGTCAGGTTGTGTGCTGCATATGCACGATACATAAGTTGTTTATGCATGTTGATTTAAGTGCACACAACATGACAACAGCAGAGGAGAAGCAAAGAGTACATCATTGTTGACACTGACAGTTTTGCTCTTGAAATACAAATGGGTACAAGCTAGACGAGAGAAACGGATCCCTGGTTTGATATCAATCCTACTGATGCAGGGATCGATTTTCATAACACAAACATATCTGTAGTCTCAATATTTTGGTATCCATCTGCCCACCCCTTGTTTTGTGTCTCTTTGTTGTCAGTTTGTGTATCTCTGTAGTTGCTTTGTGTCTCTTTGTAGTTGTTTGCTCCTTTCCGTAGTCTTTGTGACTCTCTTTGCGTCTCTTTGTGCTTATTTTGAGTGTCCTCACAGTGTCACTTTGAGTAATATTTTGCAGGTGATGTCGGGGGACCACTACAACTTAGGGCAGTGGGGCCCTTTTCAGTAATCAATCCATAATATCAATATTTATGACTTTTTTTTTTTAAGAGCGCACTGATGATCTCAAGGCAGGAAGTTCATACTTTTACCTAATCCAAGGAAACTATAAAAGTTATTAATAGTTTCCTTGACTTGATCAAAGAAGAAATAGCTGAAAAACACAACTTTAATGTTTTTAGAGATCATAATTGATTGTGAGGCAAAAGTGCAGGCAAAATTCATATGTACTTTGAAGGATAACACCATTTACTGTAATGTCAGCCTTGTGCAAATAATAATAATAAAAATATGCAAATTGTAAGATTTATTTTACTCTTTCGGGGGCAAAAGACATTACTCACAGCACAGGATGGAGACAATAAATAAATACAATCAAATATGTATTGTCAAGAGGCAAAACTGACTGTTCAAACTACGGAAGCCTGCAAGGAAAAGGAAAATAAATGCTTTCTCTTGTTTTGATAATAGAAATGTACCCTTTTGAAAAAGTCATCAGCTAATCAAACACAGATATTTTTAGTAAATGTGAAAGACCACCTTCATTTGCATTCTGAAGCACACAATGACACACAAGTCAAATGCATTCCATTGCTTTATTTTTGGGCTCCTGTCTGAACAACATAAACCTTTAAGGGATTCACAGAATTGATATACCTGCCATACACAATGCAATACATTACAATACAATGCATGACTTCAGCCCCTTTTTTCTCAAGAAAGTAGGTCACTTATGCGATATTAGAGACACTACTCTTTAAGAAACATCCATCACAGCTCATCCTGTCCTCATACATACATACATACATACATACATACATACATACATGTAACACAGATCATTATTTTTAAAAGCGAGCAAAAGCAGGAAATCAAAGAAATTATTACTGCTTGTTTTTATGCAGAGGCACATAACATGTTTATCACTTTCTGATCATATACCCGACTTTGAAGTGACAGTGTTGTAAATTTTCACGATCAGTGCATGGCATTTGTCAGGCTTCAACTTCTGAGCTGGAATTCATCCCGGAGTCACTGTTTCTTGTTCCAGTGGTGAGAGCATCTGCAGGACAGACAGGGGAAGCCATGCTGAAAACAGGCCTCGTTGTTTTTCAAGCCCCACTTTTCTTTTTTTTTTTTTTTTTAAATCCTGGTGGGAGTCTTGGCGTGAGCTGTCAAGCGCAGATAAATCAGAGTCTGATCAATGACAGAAAGCAAGAAAAAAAATTACAGGAAATTTCTCTGCGTAGCATCCAGGGAAATAAGTCTTGATAGCAGAGGCCGCTGAGAACAAAAGAGAAAACTAATCAGGGTTTGTAGCTTTCAAAGTCGTGACGTAAATACTTTTTTTTTTTTTTTTTTTGGACAATTTGTTTTCTGGTGTATTCTAAATATAACATATGACAGAGCTCACCTGACGCTCACCAGACTTGAGATGATGGCCTACTCTGGTCATGTCTGCAGGGAAATAATCAGAAAACAATAAATCACCCTGACTCAGCTAAATGCACCTCCATAAAAATGATTGATAAAGCAAATGAAAGCAAACACATCAAAGTCCTGGGATTTGCATGCATACTTTGTGCAGCATTAGGTAAAATGTTTAGTAGTTTATTACTTCATAGTGAGATCTTTCAGCTGCATTAAGCGGTGTGGTTGTAGGGAGGTAATGTATTTATAATAACCCTCCGAAGAGATGATGGATTGTTGTTCTGCCTCTGAATCATTTAGCATTAGCAGCGTAGCAGTGAATACTTAAAAGCTAAATGTGGGGCAGGCATCTTAGCTCTTTATGCATCTGTGCCTCTGTGACATGCTCCACTGCTCCACTTTCTCCCCTTGTCTGGAGCCCCGTCTGTAAACCTCCCGGAACACACTGACACACACACACACTGACACACACACCACTTCAACGTTACTGTCAACGTCTCTTTGTCTTGCTTAGATGTTTTCCTGTCTCTGTCGCCCACTGTGATTCTCAGTTTTGGCAGTATTTTGAATTCACAACCTAAATCAATTTTAAACGCTACTGCTCTCTAAAACTGTTTCGCATTAGCCCATTTTTTTTTTTTTTGTTGCTAAAATTCTGCCAAAAACACAAACACGGCTCGCCTCAAATAACTTTTGTCCAAGGTGAAGTGCAAAAGTTATTCCTAAAGGGGTACGCTACTGATTTTACATCTGAATAACACTGATCAGTCACTTGTTGGTTGTTGTATTATCATGGACGGATTATGAGACAATGGGCCCCTGGGCACAGACACGCAGAAAGCCCCACCGCCTCTCCTGTGTAGGAGCAAGACACACACACATTGTGGTTGTTAAGCCTCTCTTTGTTGTTGTTTTGCATCTCTTTGTAGTCATTACACATATCTCTGTGGTTTTGTGTCACGTTGTGGTAATTTCGGTTCTCTTTCTATTTTGTGTGTGTGTGTGTGTGTGTGTGTGTGTGTGTGTGTCTGTGAATGTTTTGCCCCATTTGTAGTCATTTTGCATCTGTTTTTGATAATTGTATGTCTCTTTGTGGATGTTTTGCCCCCTTTCGTGGTCGTAGTGAGTCACTTTGTGCCTCTTTGCAGCTGATTTGCATGTCTTTGTTGTTGCTTATGTCTCTTTGTGGTCTTTTTGTGTTTCTTTGTAGCTGCTCTCCATCTCTTCATGGTCGTTTTGCATCTTTCCATGATCATTTTGCATCTCTTCATGGTTGTTTTGCCCCTTTTCGTAACTGTTGTGGGTCTCTACATGTCTATGTGGGTGTTTTGCATCTCGTTGTTGTTGTTTTGAGTCTCTTCCTTGTCAGCACGTGTTAATTTGAGTGACATTTTGCAGGTGAAGGTCAGGGGGGGCTGACATTCGGGCCCCTGGGCATGTGCTCTGTAAGCCTGTTCAGTAATCCATCCATATGTCTAATGTCTTCTGTGGATCTGGAGGAGCTTTGTTAAATCCAAGAAAATGCTTAAATCCTTACTTTTCACCTGTACTTAGGTATGAATGTACAATAGTTTTGATGTGCATACTTTATATTGCTGTATTTTACTGCACAGTTTATATATTTTTTAAATATTTTGTTTGCAATGTGTTAGGTATTTTATCTATTTTATTTCACTTGTACGTTATTTTATATTTCGCTAATGCTTTTTATTAGTGGTTTATTTAATATTCAGCCCTTTCAGACATACTTTGTGATATCTGGGTATAATAAACTCTGACTCAATGATTATGCACCTCACCATTAGTCTCGCCACCAGACAATCAGAGATCTCCGGCTTAAGCAAAGCGTCTAAAGACTGACTTGTGAGTCTACCTCACCATTTACGTCTAATGCCAGTATTCAGTGCTAATGCAGGAAGTAGCAGAGAGATTGAACGTAGTCTGAGGTTTTACGGAATCACCCAATCTTGGAATTCTTCACAGGTGATGGTTATCTCAGCCTGGACTATGAGACTACAGCTTTATAACAAAAAGCAGTAATGCTTTATCTGACAGGTCCACTATTTCCTGATAATTCCCAAGGAAGTTTTCTGGGGAGAAATATAAAAATTGGTTGTAAATAGTCACAAAGCTCTGACACAGGTGTCTGAGTTGGACAAGTTAAAAAAAATTGTTTATTTCAAGAGGAATTTTCTAAAAGAACAAGTCCATTGAAAGCCAAGTCTATATCCACTGATATTAAATTTAAACTTTAATTTTAATATAACTTTATATATGTGCATGATGACCATCTTTGCACTAGTTAAAATATTCTGTAGTTTATTCAAAATAATTAAAGTTAATTAATTGAAAGCTGAACATTGTGTTGCATTCTTGTGTTATCCAGTCTTTAATAACCTTTAACTTCATCTGCTGGTTCAGACTTTTAACATGTGAGAACAGGACACAGGCACAGCCCTAAGCAACCTCATCGATGTGCACAAGGTGGCAGATCCAGACCACCCGCTTCATGGAGAGCTCAGGTTGTATCCGTCCGGACGCAGATATCTGCTGGGATTCATTTGTCCCCGCAGCGATTAGCCTTTTATATGACTTGTTTTGACTTGATGTGTGTGCTGTCTTGACATATATTGGTTTCTATGTTGTTTTGATAACTGCTAGTTGTGGAACTAATTGCCCCAAGGGGATAATAAAGATTCTTGAACTTGAACTTGTGCGTTCCTTTTTAGAAAATTATAGGAAGCTATGTGACTCATGGAAAAAAAGTGTTCCTAAAAATCCTGTTTTCCATCTGGACCTTGGCGAACATGGGTGTTTCCCAGGCAGGGAATGCTATCAAGCTGCATGTTGCAAGTTTTTGGACCAAAACTAACCACTTAAAGTCAGGCTAATTTGGCCTCTGCTGCCTGCAAGTGCAGTAAAGTCATAGGAGTACCCCTTTAAGGCCCCTGTGGCTGTATAGTACATTTGCTCAGTCTGTTTTCACTGACTTGATTGTTTGTGTGTCCTTACCCTGTGATGTTCACTGTTGTCATTTTTGGGTTTCTGCTGCTCCATTGCTCTTTGTGTATGGCACGTCTGTCTCCTCTGTCTGCCTGTGATACGGGACATTAGCAGAATTCAGTATTAAATGCTCCATGTGTATCATCAGTGTCTTCTTGAACACACTTATCTGGAAACAGTTTGGTTAAGGAACTCATTTAAAAAGGAGGTTTCAGTGTTTATTAGCTCATAATTGTGTAAGCTAGCTGTTGCCATGCTCCGTGGTGCCGTAGCCTCCTGGTATTGTTTGCCATTGCTGTGTGAGTGGCTGAGCAAGGCCGGGGGGGCTGAGAAGATTGCACTTTGAGTCAATTAGCAGCCACGAGCTCAAGAGCTCTGATGCTTTCCCCTCCATTCATCTCTCCATTAAAAAAGAAAACCTGGAATACACTGTTGTTATGTATCGAGCCACTTAATCCGACACTGTTGCTCAAGGCTTACCCTAAAATAATCACTGGAGTGATTTCAAATCAATGATGCAGATAAGTCTAACCCTATCTCCCTCACTCCCCCACATATGAAACGGCCTTGCACTTTCTGTGTATGTTCATATCTGCTGTATGGGTGGACATTTTTACATGTGTTTATTTTATGAAGTATAAAATGCTTTTCTCACAGGCCTCAAGCTCTTGAATGTATCTTTTTTGTCAGGCACTCCAGTCTTAATCCAAATCTTGACAAAAACTAGTCTCTTATTTCTGTTTCATAACTGAAAACACACAGATTTTCAACAACCACTGTTCTTTAGTGCCTATTAAAAGTCACGGTTCATGATAAGTCAACCCAGTCGTCGGAATAAATGTTGGCATTGTACATTTCTGCAAGTACTTTTTATATTTCGGGGATGTGTTTTAAATTTGAAATGGTATGTGACAACAGTGTAATGTGTGGTTAGGTTTAGGCACAACAACCATTTGGTTAGGGTTAGGAAAACATAATGATTTGGCTTAAAATATTGGTTTGATCGCGAAAAACATGGCTCTAAAAGGTTCCAGCCTCTTGTGAAATAATACCTGGTTTGGTCCCTAAAAACACAGCTGTAAATGTCTCAAACCTGTGTTAAAAATTGCCTTCTTATGTTACTCTAAACACTGTTAGAAATACCCCAAACTCGGGATGTTTGTATTGACAAAAATTGCTGGAAATGTCCCAAACTCAATAAAAAATAGCTGTTTATGTTGCTATAAACATGGATGGAAATGTCCTGAACTGCCATGAAAAATACCCACTTTTGTTGTGGCAAACATGGCTGGAAATGTCTCAAACTGTGGTTACAAACACCTGCTTTTGTCACGACAAGCACTGCTGAAAATGTCCCAGACTCATGAAAAAATACCCTCATTTGTTGATACAAACATTACTGGAAATGTCTCAAACTCTTGTTGAAAAACACCCACTTTTGTCGCTACAAACACTGCTGGAAATGTTCCAACCTCTAATTGGAAAAACACCCACTTTTGTAGCTACAAACACTGCTGGAAATATTCCAACCTCTTATGTAAAAATACTTGCTTTTGTCGCTACAAACACTGCTGGAAATATTCCAACCTCTAATTGGAAAATCACCTGCTTTTGTAGCTACAAACACTGCTGGAACTGTTCCAACCTCTAATTGGAAAATCACCCGCTGTTGTCGCTATAAACACTGCTGGAACTGTTCCAACCTCTAATTGGAAAAACACCTGCTTTTGTCGCTATAAACACTGCTGGAAATGTTCCAACCTCTTATGGAAAAACACTTGCTTTTGTAGCTACAAACACTGCTGGAACTATTCCAACCTCTTGTGGAAAAACACTTGCTATGTCGCTACAAACACTGCTGGCAATGTTCCAATCTCTTGTGAAATAACACCTGCTTTTGTCGCTCGAACACGTCTGGAAAAGTCACAAACTGTTATTAAAAAATACCTGTTTTTTTTGTCACCACAAACATGGCTAGAAATGTCCCAAACTCATTTAAAAAATAATCGCTTTTGTTGCTGGAAATGTCCTGAACGTCCATTTACAAATACCCACTTTTGTAGCTACAAACACAGCTGGATATGTCTGGCAATCTGTTTAAAAAATATCTGCTTGTGTCTCTTCAAAGACAACTGGGAATGTCCCGACCTGTTTTGTGTCACTCCGTCTACCTACCATCCTCTGCTCCTCCTGATGAGAGACTCAGCTCATATACATTTAACCTGATCTATGTCACTACAGAACTATATATGACACATATGAAACATACAAATGTAATATAAAATGTAAAATGCCAACATTTTATTCTAGTAATTGTTCTGGATCAGTACTCACGGTTTGATTTTGTTGGAGAATCTCTGCCGCAGGATCAGAGCGATGGTGGTGAGGACCGCCAAAGTGGTACACATGGTCCTAACCCCAAGGACCTCCTGCCTCAAGGCCGATGATGGTTCAAAGCACTGAGACTTCTCCTTCCATTGAAAGGCTCGAATGGCAAGAAGTGGTGTAACAATCTGACTATTCCTGTCTTTCCTTCTTGGCTCTCACTCATGATTGGGGAGATTAGCTCAGAGGATTAGCTAGGATCAAGGCAGGACTAGGAGGTAAACAGAGCATGCTGTGTGTTTCTATTCTGAAAACAACCCACCTCGCCCCCATGTCGTCAACACAGCGAGCAAAATCAAACTCGATATTGTGGGTAGCCTGATTTTTACAGCAAGAATTAACAGATACCAATCAAATTATCATATATCTTGATGAAACCAGTTAATTGCTGCAGTCTTCCTACAATATCTAATGAAAAGAGGGAACACAGTGGGATAAATGGGGGTAAAAATAGTGACTTCCAGCAGCTTATACTTAGCACTGCTGACTCAAGCAGAGAAGAAGGGAGCAGTAGGCCAAGCGAGAAAGAGGAAAGGTCTAATTATTACAACACAGACATGCAGGGGAATCAGATTAGAGCAGATATAAGTTTAAAAGGATTTAACATCGTGAAAATAAGGTTTTTCTTTGTATTTTTATTTCAAAATTGTGTTAGATACAGATACAAAGGTGAGTTATAATGAAAAAAAATGTACAATCATCACAATTAACTGTTAAAAATGTAAAAATGTCTCCTTAATATCCCGTTAAGTAAACACAAGTAGTACAGACTGATAAAAGAAAGGGGAGGAAAGGAAACATCACACGATATTTGGAAAATATTTACATGGCAGTTTCCAAATCCACACATTCAGTAGAAGGCACATCCAAGTCAAATGTGACCTCTTGTCCACTGTCGGGTTTACGTTTGCATTTTCTTCCTCTTTGCTCACTCCTTTAAATAGTTTGGTCCTTTACAAGAGTATCGTAAGAGCTTTATGTTTTCACTCCCTGTCCCTCTCTGTCTCTCTCACACACACACACACACACACACACACACACACACACACACACACACAGTTAGCAATGAAAATGGTGCAGTACCCGTCTCTATTCTGAGTGTATGTCCCATAGCTCACGATTATCTTAGATTATATTAAACTGTATTTGCCCCTAGATACATTACTTCCCTTCAAAGGTCAGTACAGTTAATTCATTCCTCTCTTAGGAGGCCGTGGCCCAAAACTTAAAAGTCTCTTGGAGATTGTTGTCGACTAAACCCAGACTAAAAGCCTCACCCAGTTGAAGTTGAATGCTTAGTCCAGCCCACTTCCTCATAGACGGCTGAGATGCTGCAGCAGACAGTTGCCAGGAGTTTGGTCCACGCTGCGGCCACCTCTGGTGTCACCACCTCCGGATACACTTCTCCTAGGACCTCCAGTATCACACCACTCAGGAACTGGACAAGACAGAACAGTACTTAAGACAACTGATCTTTCGCTAGGCCCTGCTGATAAACATGGAGGCCACATTGTAACTAACTGCACTCCCTGAAGAAATATGATCATATTTTTGGTGAAATGAAAGAGTGATTCCAGAGAGAAGCAGACAGAGGGGTCTACAGTCTGTGTTTGAAGGATATATCCAGGATGTCAAACTGACTCAGCAGCAACAACAGGTTAAAAAGACAAAGATAGTTAGAAGCTAAAGCCGAACTATAGGCTACAGATCACAGTGTAAAAGTGAACCACCACATCACTGCTGATCGCCACACAAGACAATGAATATAAAGGGAAACTTTGCTGATATTGAACCAGCTGTGTGGCGTCACAGTGTGTGCAGATGAACCGTGTTTGGCTTCACCCCCGTGCCGCTGCCAGCACCCGGACCTCCACTGGCGGATGGGCAGGGATCTCCAGTGGAAGTCAAACAACATTCATCTGCGCACAATGCGATGACACACAGCTGGTTGAATATCAGCAAAGTTTCCCTGCTTCCCTTCACTGGTTCCTGTACAGCAGGGTCGGTCTTTGTTTCACTGTTATAATCATTAAAAAGCAAAAGCAGCATGTGTATACATTCAGTAGGCTATATCTTCAGTAGCTAGCTAGCTAACCCTACACTTTTCAGGGTCTGATTTTGGTTTTGGAACAGGGAAGAAACGTATATCTTTTTCCAACCTCTCCAGGTAACGAGTATCATTAATACACGATGTGCCCCAGGCACAACATTTAGCTCCAAATCCACAAAACCAGCCTGAAAATGAAGGAAATCTGAAACGACTGCATTAGAGTCAATGGAGCACAGCTGTGTTAGACCCTGGTCTGAGCCGACCTGATGCTACGTTATGATTGGCCAGTCTGTGTGCGGGTATAGGTGTAGCCATAGCTGTTGCTATATCAGCATGTTTTCAGTTCATGAAAATTAATTGTAATGCTTTGGTCACATAATAAAGTCTTGTTCAGTGTTTGGTTGAACTAAAAGACTGTATACTGTATTTTTCTAGTAAGAACATTTTGTTTTAATGGTTTTAAGCCTGTTTTTTTGCCGGCAAAACTTAGCAGCTAGCTACCTCATCCAAATATGATCACTTCTGGCTCCAAAATCCAAGATGGTGACAGCCAAAATGCCACACTCGAGGCTAAAAAATGGGAGTCCACCAACCAATGGGTGACATCTTGATGGCTACGTCCATTATTTTATACAATCTATGATATTTTCTTATCTGACACGTCTCTCAACCTATCACAGTGAGCTGTGGTGTTTCTCTTTCGTTCCCATCTTCACCCAGGCTTCCTCACTAGATTGTGCCCTCTAATGGTCAGAAAAACCTTAAGGCAGCTTTAACTACTGTTTTTTAATCTAACCATTAAAGTTAATTTCTGAGTGTGTGTGTGTCACTCTCTTATTACCTTGAAGTACACAGGCTCCACCTTGTGTCGAAGTGCATGAGCCTTGCCCACCACCTTCAGCACTGAGGCCACCTTGTCGGCGTTGTCAAGGCTCTCCACCATTGTATTGAGGGCATTCATGACTCTGCGAGCATGCTTCCTAAGCTGGGCGCTCCTCTCCAGCTCCTCCGACTCCTCGATGTGCTTAAACTGGCTGAAGTACTGCTTGGATGAGGGGAAGTTCACAAACAGCCTGCAAAGGAGGAAGGCGAAACAGAGTAAATGAGAGATATGAGTATGAGCAGCTGCTGCGAAGCTCCGCTAATCTCATCGCCCTTCAGCCTGCACCAGCTTGATCCTGCAAACCCACGTCCATTTTTTTTTCTGAGCTGGCAAGATACCATGAGTAAATATCCGCACTGACATGAGAGTGCTGCATATTTTCCCTTTAAATGTTTGCTCTAAGCTATTATCTGGGTACGGCGTGTATCCCATACATTTGAAAAGAATTTCAAAAGTGAAGGAAAAACACTCAGCTGCGGGGGAAGTATGACATAAAGTGGCACATTAAAGTTATTAACCACAACAGATGAACACATTTGTTTGATGACTTTGCACGTACATCCTCTTCTATCATACCTGACTTTTTCTTCTGCATACTTTGGCTCATGAAGTGATTCAGTAGCAGGCACGATAAGCTCTCTGCTGATAAGTTGACCTCTTATTATTAATAATTCCTCATACTTTTTTCTGCAGGTGATTGTATAATTACGTGCATGGGGCAAATGTGAAGACATATTTTTTCCCCTTAGTTTGGCCTATAAATCATATTAAAGGTCAGAGTGGAGAAATAAATCTTGCAGCATCAGATAAAATGTATGTATATTTCTCTATTTATCTAACTCTGATAGTGTCAGGGAGGAATTCTTGTTTTACAACTGTTTCAGCTTTGGTGTTGATAAATGCAGGTATTAGTTTCTTCAGTGTAATCTCAGAGTTTGTACATTGGTAGAAGTTGGTCCAATCCTTTAACAAACAAGGGATGGGACCATATATGCAAGGGTATAGGGGTAACTTTGACCCCCCCCCCCCCCCCTCCCAGTGCTGACACCAAACCTACACCCTTACACGCATATAGGTTTAGGCAACAAAACTATTTGGTTAGGGTTCTTAAAAGATGGTGGTTGACGCGACTAATGACGATGACTGACGTGACAAAATAACTCAATGCTGACTTGTAGTTCTACACGGGAAATGAACAGCGGTTTCCTGGGTCAATGTCCTGTGCTTGTTGGACCCATTGTCCCATCCTCCAACATGCCTTAAAGGGACAGTTCATCTCAAAACCAAAAATACATATGTTTCTCCTTACCTGTATTGCTATTCATCAACCTTGATTGTTTTGGTGTGAGTTGCTAAATGTCCAAGATATCGGCTGTAGCAATGTTTGCCTTCTCTCCAACATAATGGAACTAGATGGCACTCAGCTTGTGGTGCTCAAAGTGCCAAAAAATACATTTGAAAAACTAAACAGCAATGTCTCTTTCCAGAAATCATGACCCGGTTACTCAGATAATCCAAAGACTTTGTTTTCTGTCTACCAAACTACATCCATCCCCGTATCACTGTGCAGAAGTTAGCGTGCATCTTCTGCTAGCTCACCTAGCACCACTGAGCTAGCTAATGTTACAACTCAGCCGAGGAGGACGCCATTCATGTTTACATCTTGAGCTGTCACGAGGAGGAGTCTCACGTTCATGAGTAGATGCACACTTCCTTTTTGTGTGCTAATATACTTGGAGGGTGTAGTTTGACAGAAAGAAAATAGTCCCTACATGAAATTGCTCACAACAAGGTCTGTGGATTATCTTGAGTAACCGGGTCATGATTTCTGGAAAGAGACATTGCTGCGGAGCTTTTCAAATGTATTTGTTTTGGCGCTTTGGGCACCACAAGCTGAGTGCCATCTGGTTCAATTATATTCCAGAAAGGGCAGACTACAGCCGATATCTTCAACACTCCACACCAAAACTATCTAGACTGAGAAATAGTACTTCAGGCAAGAGGAAAAATTTTGAAAAAAAATAATTTTTGATTCTAGGGTAACCTGTCCCTTTAAGCTGACTTTGCCAATAATAATAATAATAATAATAATAATGGGGATGGGTTTACACTGGATCTCATACGGACACTAAAGGGCGCATTGTGCACCTGATGGCGAGGGCCATTGCCCAAGCAACATTTTTTGATGCCCTGGAAGTGACACCAGACTGAACCAACCGAACCACTGAGCTTTAGAGCTGCTGACCGCCGCGAATAAAGCAGAAAAATAACATCCTTTGCCACAGGATTTATATAACTGAGTTTATAACTGAAAGCATATCTTGCAGCAGAAATCTGGTCTCTGGATTCACACAGTCTTGTTACTATATGTGGTCCCCCCTTGTGAACCTGTTGGCTCAGGCATCTGACTGGTTATGTACTATGGTTCCTGTCATGCCTCAAAAGTAGGGCCCAGGATCCTGCATGATTTCACAATTCCTAACAAAAGGTGAAACGTGCTAATTAGAGAGGGCGACGTGAATAAAATCACTACTCAGGGTACCATGAGCACTACTGAAGCTGCCTTTCTTTTACTGTATGGCTGAGAATTATTTTTACAGCAACGATAGCTCGCATTTCATGTTTCATTTGGCATAAGTATTATTTTTGCACAAGTTCCAGGCCCATTTCTTTGCACATCCTTCTCTTTCTAAGAACAAATACTCAGTTCAAAGACATTTCCTTTGAATTATATCCTGGTTTGACCCCCAGAGGTATCACAGAGAATTAGCAAAGAAGAGCCTAAAAACTCCCCCCTCCCACAGTCTGGGAAGAGGGCCAATGCATCTGGTTGCTGGCTATCTCAACCTGATGTCCCATCTCCCACTGTCTCTGCAACAACTAGCACAAAAAGGAAGCAAATATTTCTCTGTTAGCTCTGAAGCATATGGCTGGATATTAGTTTCAAGTGTCAATTAAAATGGCTGAAAAGGGAGGCGATGGAAGGTGGTGTCTCAATCTGTCACCTGTGGGTGAAAGGCCTTGGCAAGTTGTGGAGCAAAGTATGAGGAACCAGGGTGTTTAATCTTTCTTTCTTGTAATTACAGGACCTGTGGTTGCATATAAATAGCCTCATTAGTACTTTGTATGTATTTTAATCCTTTCTTATCTATTCTTCAAGACTAATCGAAAAGCTGATTCCAGAGAAAGTTTCTAATTTCAGACAGTGTCAGAATTTGCTACTGTAGATCTTTTAACCTTGAGACATTTAGCTTAAAGGATTTAAGTTGGCACTGAGGTTCAGGTGGAGTGACAATGATCTACTCTTTACTGTTGCGAGGAGAATTTACCATGGTCATGCTTATCGATCAATCCTCATTCCTCAAATTCCTGAAGGTCGTAGGGTCTTTGTGAAGGAATGTGGAGGTAAAAAAATACGGGGAAATTGAGATAAATTAATTGAGTTTTATCACAGAAAGAAGAGGAATGAGATTCTGATTTGTGCTGCAGCTAAATCCTAATAGTCATTCGTTTTACTGACTGTAACTGTAAACTGCGCCCTGCGTTTGCTCACCTCCCTCTCAACTTTCACCCCCTGCAATCAGAAAGGATTATGTAGGCACGCTGTGTCATGCAGCAAATCTCGTCACATGTGGAAGGACGTCAAAGCCCTCACACCATTTCCAGATTCCCTGCAGATGGTTGTTTTTAGAGCTGTTTCTTCTCGCTGCTCTCAAAGTAAACATTAAAGCGAGATAACAACAGGGGTGAAAACAACTGCAGGAACGCTCCAACGAAATTGTACGCTTGCCTTGAAATGTATAAATGACAGATGAATAATATTCAGCAAATGTTGTGATTGCAGAGACATGATGGACATTTTAAAGGTCTGACTGCAGGTTGCCCCGGCGCTCCATACAAGCATTCAAAACACTGACCTGCTCCAGGGGAGGAAACCCTTTTTGGTGCCAAAGATGTCTGACTGATGGATTATAATGTTTATCTTTTGCCTCTCCTATTTCATAAATAGGATTAAGAAAAAGGAGGAGAGGTGAGAATATCACGTGCGAAAATACAACTGACTGAGTTCCTTTGGACAGAGTGGAAACTTGTAAAGTCAGTCAGATCATTTGATTTCAGCAACTGAGGGAGGATAATCCCATGGTTTGGGTGTAACTTGATTTAGTTAGATGTCTGCGAGAGAAAAGCATCAGTGGCTCGAGCAGGTGCAGTGATATTACTGAGGGGGGAAGAGACAAAATGCAAATTTGACCTTATCAGTGGTGAACTAATTAAAGTTGAAGAAATGAGTTGAATTGATGAAAAGTCCCAAAATAGAATGAGATGCAGTTTCGTGTGGCATGCAACTGCTAATCAGTCTCCCTTCTAATTATACTCAGCATTTATAACCCCCTCCACCATGATTTTTCTCTGTCACACTATGAAATATCTTCCGAACTCTGCATCAAACAGGAGTAAATCTAACAAAAAATACCTGACAAGTATGGCCACCCCAACATCATCACAGTTCTGGTAGACTTTTGCCCAGGAGTCCTGGATCATCACCCTCTCCTTGTCAGTCAGTGGGCTCGGCCGCTCTAGGTGGTCCACCTCTCCCTCTCCTTGCATCCTCTCCATCTGGGAACACAGTTGTGCAGAGCTGAGCACGTGCAGAAGGAAGGCAGGGCTGATGATGACAGTACCCCCCCCTCTCTCCCTCAAAAATATACCTTTATTTCTTGGTTGTGTCTCTTTTCTTGATGTGAGAGGAAGAAAATCTGTTTTCCCTTCCCCCCCCTTTTTTCCCAGTGAGAATCTTTGCTCTCCACCTCTGAATCTCTGCTGAGCGAGAGTGTGAGTGGAGAACAGGCAGAAAAAACACAAGAAACACACGCAGCGAACGAGGAGGAGCCTCTGTACTCTCTTTTTACACTCTCCCTTCCCTCCCTCTCTCTGTCTCTCCCTCCGTCTTTCTCCCTCTACCCACCTCACCTTTGTAGGTGGTGTTTGATGAAATCATGATGAGATAGAAAACAAATCCCTAATAAGAGCGTCAGATATATAACACATGCACTGGGTGAGCATGGATGCGATGTAAGATTATGACACTGGAATAAGATAAAGGAGCACGTACCCTGACCTTTTACCTCTGTGGTTGTCGTCATCATTCCAGACTATCCAGGAGATTAACCTGTAATATTGAATTGCTCACAAAGCCCTGCTAATGTAAATGTAGAAACACAAAATTAAACAGTGTGACGTCCATCAGAATTAGGGCAGGCGTATTTCATTTCGTTTGTTCTATGCTTCCGACAAGATTCAGATTATAGGAGCGTCCATTTTTTCATTACTTCACACTTTTCATTATGTGCACACACCGTCAAGAGAGCCACACAGCTCTCAGTGCACTTTTTCAAATGCATACATTTTCCACCTTTGTTGTGGCAGAGCTTATCTTGTGTTGTGGCAGCTGAAAACTAGACAGTGTTTTGAATCAAGTTTCAGGGTTGGGTCGGGCAAATGGGGTCAATTACTCAGGAAGCTGTGGGTTAGCTGTCAAAGGAGAGCAAACAGAGGAGCAGTGAGAAGACATCAAATATTGCAAGAAAAGCCAGATGAAGGTGATTTACTGCCTGAATGGGGAGGATCAATGTACAGTAGGTACCCATGTTAAATATTGACAGAGTTCTGCAGAGTATGCCATTAACAATCAAGTTGGGGAACAACATGTGCTTAAGGTTGTCACATCTCATATTTCCAGGATTGCTGTGTCTCAAATGTCTCGGAAGAATAACCTGTGCCACCTTGCCCGACAACAGAGTTTAATCCTCTTATTATACCAGCCGATCACACTGTAAATATTTTAACTTCGGTGAATATTATTCAAGTCCACACCAGGCACTCCCAGTTAAAACCAATAAAATCAGAGTCCATGTATTGCCCCTCCTTCTCACTGTACAGGTTTATGATTTTAAGTGTGGCTGGTCCTGGTCAGATGAGGTTGTTATTGATCAGACAAACATGGAGACTTGGTCAATGATTGATCAACACACTCTGCTCCTTTATGTCCTCACAGAGGAACTCAGACACATTCTGTAATGCTTTGTAATTGTTTCTACAGTCTGTGCACTCACACTTGCAAAATCAGACTGGGTCATATAAATAATGTTATACCTTTAGCCCACTCTGCTCAGAAAAACAAAGATCCCATGATCTCATTATGCTACATCCAGAGACATAACTCCACTCTGCGGGTCAGGAGCAAATGAGTAATGACATCTAGTGGACAGTTGCAGTAATGTAGCTTTTCAGGTGGTGCCCCATCTGTCAAAAACTGAAGGCAAAGATTATGCATACAGGTCTTTAGTTGAATGACATACAGGCTAACTGCTATTATCTTGTCTAATCACTGACACTTAAAGGGTAACTTCATATTAACTTGGGCCCTATTTTCCTATGTTGTGTCAAAGTGACTGATAGGAACAACAATTTTTGGAAAAGGTCCAGTACTGAGCGAGAGGGCTGCAGCCAGCAGTAGCAAAACAAACTTCTGTGGGCAGTTGAGCACCATCAATATACAGTAGGTCGACTAAAAGTGCTTTTTTTTGCCACTGACAGGCTCAGATTGTTATTGTAAGTGTCTGACGACATTATGGAAAGGATCCCTACAGAGAAAGACCTTTTTATTCAAGTGTAAGATCCTTGTTGTTTAACCAGAAACAGCCCTGAAACTGTTATTGCCGAAACAAGAGTTGGTGATTGTTGGAACAGTGGAACAATGAACCAAGACAGTCTTTGTGGGCTTTATTTTGCTTTTGTCGACTTTGAATGAAGTGTGTTTCGCACTGATAAAATAACTGTATATTTAAATGGAGTCTGGTGGGCTTGGTAAAAGCAATCTGGGGTCTGTTTCTTGTTTAAAAAAAGGATCTTACACTTTAACAAAAATGTCTTTCTCCACAGGGATAAAAAAAAACAAAACACTTTTAGTGGACATATTTAGACAATGTGAACATGTCCTGAGTGATTACCTTGCAGCCTGTTTTGCTGCTGCCAGCTGCAGAACTCTTGCTCATTACTGGACCAATTAAGAAAAAAAAGTTGTTACCCTTAGCCACTTAGAAACAACAACATGGGATAAAAAAGGTTGATAAAATTACTGTGGGATTTGCAATAGCAATTTCTGGGCTGTTTCTGGTTAAACAACAAGGAACTTATTCTTCAGTAAAAAGGTCGATCTCTGTAGGGATCCTTTCTATAATGTTGTCAGACACTTAGAATAACAACATTATAGAAAGGATCCCTACAGAGAAAAACCTTTTTGTTAAAGAGTAAGATCCTTTTTAAACAAGAAGCAGACCCAAAACTGTTTTTACCAAGCCCACCAGACTCCATTTAAATATACAGTTATTTTATCAGTACAAAACACACTTTATTCAAAGTTGACAGAAGCAAATAAAACCAACAATCACCAACTCTGGATTGGTTGAAATAAACCCTTAAATCAGTTAGTTAAATATGAAAATATGCTGGCTCTATATGCGCTTAAATTACTGTTTATTTAAATGGATTCTGGTGGGTGTAGTGATAGCAACTTGGGGGCTGTTTCTAGTTAAACAACAAGGACTTTACTCTTGAATAAAAAGGTCTTTCTCTGTAGGGATCCTTTCCATAATGTTGTCAGACACTTAGAATTTTTGTCTGAGCCTGTTGGTGGCAAAAGGTTTACACTTTTAGTGTACTTTAAATAACCGTACACAATTGGCTGGCTCAGTAGTAAGTGATAACACTGCACCCTGTTTCGCTGCTGTTGGCTGCAGTCTTCTCACTCACTATTGAGCCAGTTTCAAGAATTGTTGTCTTCATTAGATACTGAGAAATAAAAACATGGGAAATACGGTCCGGGTTGAGAAATACTGAAGTCACCCTTTAAAATATGATAAATCCACAGATCATCAGATATCAGCCTGTTAATTAGGATAACACCAGCCTAATTATATGGTTATAAACAAATGAATATATTATTTCAAATACACGCCATTTCACGAGCCAATGCATGACATATAAACATTAAAGTCTATTTTAAGACTAGTTACATTTTCGATTACATGGACACAACTGTATCAATCCAGATTAGAAAAAAAACTATCATTTTACTTTTTTTTTTCTAAAGAATGAAATGCACGTGATGCATCAACAAATAATGTTGCTTATTAACTTAAAATGCATTTTAAAAAATTTAAAGAAACCTTTAAACCTAACTGTACAAGAAGACCAAATCATACCGTTAACCTGAAATGACTCACCATTACTCACACCCGCAAAGCGCAGCTGGCAAGATTGACCTAGAGAGGCTACCGTAGTTTTAAGCGAGGACAGTTGTTAGCAACAGTACAACACAAGTTAGGTGACAGGTACCAGCTGTGAGTCCGCGAACAATTAGACAAATACGTATAAAATAGACAGTAATGAATGTTTGCTCTGTAGCTATGCTGTAGCTAAGTTTACGTCACACACTGAAGGTCATTTCGCGTAATTAGCTTAACTAGCAGGCGAGTGTGCGGCAGGTGGCTAGCTAGGTAGCCTGTAACGTTAAGCTAACGACAACGTCATAAGAAAATCAGAAAGTAACGCGGTGGTGAGTTGATTAAAGGTGCCGCTGCTGTCAGTGCCCGAGAAATAAACCACCAGCAGTGCCACAATGAATGTCCCGAAAAGTGGCTATCGCGTATTTTCCGCTAACTCCTCCGTAGCATGCACAGAATTGGCCAAGAAGATAACAGAGTAAGTACAACGGGACATTTCTGGCATTATAGCCTCATGTTAGTGAGTAATTTATGTTGTACAACAGCTGTTGGAGCTGTTTTCGCCAACGAGAGTCTGTGTAGTCTTGAGTGAATAAATGGTGTGCTAAATAAATATATCATGTGGTCGTGACAGCTGTGTCTCAGATATGGTTAAACTCTAAATGTGTGCCCTTGTTCCACAGGCGGCTGGGAGTCGAGCTGGGGAAGTCTGTGGTCTTTCAGGAGTCTAACAGAGGTGAGGAGAATATTGTGGTTTTATAGGGTAAATGACAAATGAACATGTCAGGTATTTATCTAGCTACCCTATAAAACAAAGCACCTTAATTTGAGTTAGGCTACCTGAGTGCCTTGCATCTGTATTACAAGAGCAGAGGTTGGTTTGGGGTAGCATCACAACAACATACAATGTGTAAAATATGAAGGTGTGACAGTTTTTATCTTGTTTCTTATTTATTTACACACATTAACAAAAAATACAATACATAACATGCAAAGGAATGTGAAGGCGAATTGCCTAAAAACACTCCAAGGTCTTAAAAAGTGGGCCTCTCTAGGTATTACAGGAAATAATTCCAGCTATGTGATATACAATATTTGTTTGTATCTGTCAATAATTTTAGGCTTAATAGAAAACAAAATTAAGGCACAGTGTATCATAGTACCTGACAACAATGCATCCCTAAAACACCCATCTTATACACAATAATGATTGAGTTAGTCACCCTCACACACGAGAATACTTAATCATACATGCAGGTGTCCACAAACACTGTCACTGTCATCAAAAAGATATCTTACTTCAAAATCTGAGGGAATGGACTTAACGTGCATGTTTTGCATTGATGTTTTTAAGATGTATTTGTCCTGAAATTATTATTGACTGTTGTCCATTTATCAAACAAGGTAGCAGGCCATATTATTTAGATGTGCATAATATCTACTGCACTATACACAACACGATAGGGCTTGGCGATAGGGATAAAATCAAATGTTACAGTATTTCTGACCACATTCCACGATATTGATATTGTGACAATATTGCAGGGTTGACTAATTTTTAATAAATAATCATCAGTAATGTGGATAGTATGACTAAGTGTGTAAAGGCAAACAAATACAGCAGCTAGCCTCGAACAGTCTGGTAAGTTCAGAGAATTACATCACCTTACAGTAATGCAGCTTTTAAAACTAGGAAAACACAACACTTATGATATTAGGATATCCAAAATCTAGGTAGATATCTACTCTGGTATCACAGTATTGATATATTATTGATCTACTGCTCAGCCCTACAACAGGATGTGACTAATTCAAAATGTAGTTATTTTACTTCAGCTGCACTATCAGATAAATCGTTATATTTTGGGGATATGAAATTTAAAGCTCTGATAAAGCACTGAATTGAACAGCTGAACACCCAGCAGCTGCCACCACCCCTCCGACACAAACACACACTCGATACTCGTCACTTTGCACCTCAACTCACTTTACTGGTTACCTTAGCCTGTCTGACTACCTGCACTTCATTTTTGTACCTTGTTTTGCATAGTGTTTTGTTTGCACCTTATGCATAGTCTGAATGTCGCTTCACTGCTACTGAATGTTGCATCAGGAGACACATTATTCTGTTTCACTATGACTTTATCTTATGTACTTTACTGGACTTTATACAGTTGGATAACAATTAAGTCTGTCTTATCTCTTATTTGTTTATACATGCTCTGTCAATGTCAGTATTTGATGATGAGTGGTGTGTTCACGGTGAAGGGATACAGTTACAGAAAACATGAAGCAGCTTTGCTAAATGAATTGACTGTGTCATTTCTTCCTTGACAATAGAAACTAGAGTGGATGTGAAAGAATCAGTTCGTGGACAAACTATCTTCATCATCCAGACCATACCACGGTTAGTATAATGTTTGAGTTCTATACAAATCACCACCTGTAAGTGAGATCTTGTTACACATTTTTTAAGATTAACACTAGCTAAATTTTACATTTCTTTTATGCACACAGAGATGTCAACACAGCCATCATGGAGCTGCTGGTCATGGCCTACGCCCTCAAGACCTCTTGTGCAAAGAACATTATTGGAGTCATCCCTTACTTTCCCTACAGCAAACAGTGCAAGATGAGGAAGAGGGGCTCAATAGTGAGCAAGTTGTTAGCTTCAATGTTGGCGAAAGCAGGTAAAGAGAACAAAATGAATCTCACCTTGTGATATTTGTCTCGCCATCAGTATTATTATTTTTTTTAATTAATCAAACTGTTATATATGATCGACTGAACTGAATATATATTAATTCATTAATTGGGAGGACAACCATGCCAATAATCTGTCATTAACACCCAAAGGATTAACACACATCATCACCATGGACTTGCATCAGAAGGAGATCCAGGGCTTCTTCAGTTTTCCAGTGGACAACTTGCGTGCCTCTCCTTTCTTGATTCAGTACATCCAAGAGGAGGTGATAATCCCATTCCAATGTCTGTGTGTGTTTGTTAAAGTTTAAGCGTTGGTCACCCTGCTGAAGTCAATCAGTTATTTAGACATAATCATTGACTCCTGTTTTCCTCCGTCCTGTCAGATTCCTGATTACAGAAATGCCATCATCGTGGCAAAGTCCCCAGCAGCAGCTAAAAGGTAACTGTTTGATAAAAATTAACATATTTTACCTATCTATGAAATTACATTTTAAAGGTCCAGTGTGTAGAATTTAGGGGGATATATTGGCAGAAATTAAATATAAGAATGTTTTCTTATGTGTGTAAGCACCTGAAAATAGGAATCGTGTTTGTCTACATAAGGAGGAGGCCCAAATGGATAGGGCCATTTGCGTTTTTGTGTCTGCCACCCTAGTTAAAAGCCCCTCTGTAACGAGCAGCATCGGAAAAACTCAGTTCCTCTACGCAAAGCGGCTGTATTCGGTATTATTAACAGTTTGAATCACCTGGTTAGTTTGTTTTGGAGAGGAAGAGACCACTGTGGATAATTTGGCTCCCTGTAAAAACCTCCTGAACAATGAACGCTGAAGGAATCCTAACAGGAAAGGAGGAGGAGGCCCCCACATGCTTGAGCTTTACACTGCCGACTTGTATAATCAGAACAGACATGTCCTGTGATTTTCAGCCTTCTATGATTATATTTACCCTTTACAGGAGGCACATCCTGACAGCTGAGAATATTACTGTCAGGTATTGTCCCCCCTCTATTAAATATGAAAGGAGGCTGAAAATCACAGGACATGTCTGTTCTGATGATACAAGTCAGCGGTCCTGAAATGTGTGTTTCTCTTCTATAATACACATTCTACATCTCGGAGGTGACGTCTTTCCACATACGGGCTTCCTTCGCCTTTCAAACGGGGCAGAGCTCCGTGGGAAACAGTAGGAAAGACACAGCCCGAGGGGGAACCGGGATCTGACACAACACAGGATGGAGAAGCAGGTCCGTGGAGCTGTGCGCTGGATGAAAAAACAAACGCGTCGCACCAAAGGCGCGCCACTATGGCGTCGCTTTGGGTTATGAGTACGCATGACGCGCGTCTACATTGATAGTAATGGGTTTGTGCGCGCCAAAGACGCTACATCTGAATACCCCCCAAGCACACACACACGCTTTAACCAAGGCGGTGGCCAATATCACCCAGGCGGCCCGCCTTTGTCTTAGATAGGCAGGGAAAACCCTGGGTTGCCATGTGCAATCCTTGCCACTAGATGCCACTAAGCCCCACACACTGTTCCTTTAATGGTCTCAAAATATAAACATGACATGAAGTAATTGACAATACAGATGTTTTTTTTAGTAGATGTCTGATGTTTGAAGTTTTTGTGACTTAATATGTGTACATAAACCTATGTTATCTATTTACTCTTCATTTTCCCAGGGCTCAGTCTTATGCAGAACGCCTGCGTTTAGGTTTGGCTGTGATTCACGGCGAGGCTCAGTGTTCGGAGTCTGACATGGCTGACGGAAGACACTCCCCACCATGTGTACGCAACACCACAGGACACACAGGACTGGAGCTTCCTTGTAAGAACACCCATTTTTGTAGAGAGCTGTTTTATTTATTTATTTATTTATTTATTTTTTTTTGCAGGTTGTCTTTTCAGATTAGTAGGTCCAGTGCCTGATAGATTTTACCTCTACAGAAAGCACGTCCCTGTTTATTGTTTCTCACAGTTAGATTCCTTTTTATTTGTCGCACCATGGTTAAATTTAATAAGAAATGTCTTATAATTTCTACTAGTTTAACTCCACAGTGCTTCAAGTTGTTAATAATGACAACCCAATGCAGCTCTTACTTGTGCTAACCTATTTTTGAGCTGATGATTCTGCTGTTTCTCACTCATGCCATCAACCATACTCCAAGAAATTGATTTTCTGTGTCACTGCATGTTTTGATTCCACAGATACACTACCTCTACTCATGCTGCATCCTCCGCAAGCTGCTTACAAAGACTTACAAACTTGCAAAGAGTGACATGCTTAATAATCATAGAAAACATCGTCCCTGCCTTTTTCTTGGCAAATACCGTAATTTTGAAATATTAATATTTGGTGAGAAATACTAATGTGACTCATAGATCTTAACATATTTGCAGTTTTAATTCCTGGTGAGGCCATTTTAATGGTTCGGTGTGAGGAAAATATCAAATGATTGTGTCATTGGCAAATGACTCCGACGTATTTGCGTCCAGTATTCACTTTATTATTTAGTAAAAAATATTTCTATTCTTACTTGTGTTTCTATTCTCACCCTTGACTTAAAAAATCCTCCTTTTGGAACAACTCAGAAATTGCTTCAACCATAAGAAGACTTAAATTCTTAACACAGTGAGGCTGATTTGTTGCTGTGAAATATTTTCCATTTGTGTCAACCTAGCGAGAGGATTTTCCAAGTCTTGGTATCATGTGTTTGTCATGTCAAATATTTGTGCATTTGTGTTAACGTGGTGTTTATTTGTTGGTAATAGCAGGCAAACAACAAGCTCCGTTCCCTGGCATAGAGCTCCCAAGTACGACCGTAAACATAACTTACATCTGACTATGAAATGATTCCTCTTCAAATGGTTCCTCAATTGGTGCATGTTTAGAAAAAGGGTTTGTGTTGCATCTTGTGAAAATACAGTCTGGATTCAGGGGGTGCGAAAAATGCACAAAATGAATGTTAGTGCCCAGATTTGCATTGATAAAACTTCCAATCAGCTACAGTGCGCTCCATACTCTGTGCTATTTGCATGGCATGTTTGACTTGAAATCAGCAGCTGACATGTTTACCGCACCTCTCTAAGATTCCAGACCGTTGTTCTACAAGATGGCCAAACTCTTCTTTGTTTTGTTGTGTTCTGATTTTATTTTGAAACCCATAAATCAAACCAGAACCATGCCAAACATTTTTTTGTTTTATTGTTTTTTTTACTTAAATATCTGGACTCATCTTGCCAATCAACACATGGTGCACCCATATTAAACCCGCTCTCTAAAACCTGATTAACTTTTGGTCATAACTGCATGTGATGATAACTACAAAGCATGCTTTTGAAACCTAACATCTAATGATGGGAAGAAGAAACGTTACGAATGGAATTGTTGGTACGTTTAAGCATTAAAATTACGTTAAATCAAAGTTTTAGTTTGCTGCTTCAACGATTCAGAACTTATTTTATCAACAGTAATATTTAGTTAACACTTTTATCTCTATGGCAGAATTTTCTGTAACGCAATGTTTAACCTAATCAAATCTGTCAGGACAATATTGATGACTGGATTTTATTATTTCATCTTAAATTAATTTCAAGATATCTGACCAAACATTTCTCAGGTAGCTTGTTGCAGTATCTCAGCAAGCTGTAAAAACATCTTTTTTTGAGAAGTGTGTGTACTGCTAACAACATGGCTTTTGCTGTTATTTTGGTTAATAGTGATAAAAGTCTGAATGTGACACTGCCAGGTTTTCTGATGCTGTGGGAACTCACGGTATTCAGCAAGTGTTCTGCAAGGCATGCTCCTCCTGTCTCTGCTTCTTTATACTTTTTTCCTTCACAATCGGCTTGGCTGGCTGATTGTTTACCAGTTGATTGTTTCCTTATACCCTCTGAATGACTACATTTACATGCACAACAATACTTCAGATGCAGCTGGTTTTTAAATTCTGCTATGTATTCAAAAAAATGTATTTAATGGGTAGCTGCTTAAATGTGCTGTATTGAATCTAATCCCAGTCTAATTTCAATTCGTAAACAATTTATTTTAGTTGTAGGTTAGGCACATATATCATAGATACTTATCCACAGTCAGTGTATAACCTACAGTAGATGTCAGTTGGCATGCCCTCACTCCGGAGAACACGGCTGGAGTACGGCCACCGAAGCACAGCAGTGTTCTGCTGTGGATGGGGGCAGCAACAAGATGTATTTCAGCCACTTAAGAGAAAAGCCCACCTACAAAAAATCCATATCAGTTTAAGTGTATGCCATATTTAGAAGCTCTCTCCATCAGACAGTGATTTCCGATGGGGAACTGAAGTCGATACATCTGTCTCTTCAAAGCCAGACTCCATTAAGAAAAACAGTGATCTAACATTGCTGACTACAGGAGCAACTGGTCTACCACTGCATCAGTCAGTTATTCTGTTCATGTTATTGTGTGACTTTGGGGTTAGTCTGGATTCATCAAAATGATACATTAACACAAACAAACTAACTGATCGAGGCAGCTGTAGACCAGCAGCTCCTGTGAACATGGAGCTTAAATTACTGTTTTTGTCAATGGAGTCTGGTGGCTTTCATGAGAGCATAGATGGGGAACTGACGCCGTTAATGGCTTCTTCATCAGGACAGGCTGTCTGACAGCAAGGCAAAGTGGTAAATATACACTCTTAATATAGTGTGCACTTAAACTGATACAGCTTTTAGCAGGTGGTACTTTGTTTTAGGTGGCTAAAGTATGTTTTGCTGCTGCCCCCGTTCACAGCAGTGCTTTGCTTTCGTGTCAGTACTCCTGCCTGCTTCTCTAAATGGGGGGCGTGCCGACAGATGTCTACTCGTACAACCCTACTCGCAAATATCTTAACTAGGGATGACCTCAAGCTCACGTGCAAAAGCGTGTGCCCCATATAGACTGAGCCCTTTGCAGCAGCCTGGGTTCGATCCCAACCTTCAGCCCTTTGCTGCGTGTCATTCCCCCTCACACTCTCCCCACTTTCCTGTCACTATAAAAAAGTACAAAGCCCTAAAAATAATCTTTAAAAATGATTTTGTTTAACCTTTGTCATAACAGTTTCTGTATGTCTGTCAGATTGAAAAGTAGAATGGTTTTATTTTAACCAAAATGACATGACACCAGGATGTTTCCAGTTTGTCAGGAGCAAAGTAGTCGGTTCAGCGACTGGAGATGGACAGCGTTGGACAGCAGCCTGGCTCAGCTGTATTCACAATAACAAATGAAGCTGTGTAGATATGACAAACTAAACTACATTTTGTTTGTTGTGTGACATTGCCCAAAAGACGCAGCTGCTGCATCTCCTGTGATTGCCCTGTGAGATGCAGTGGGATTATTGTGTGCATGTAAAAGTAGTCGCTGGCAGCAGTGATGTTCGACTGAGGACTGACCCCAGAACATTGGCAAGTGTGTATGAAGAAACTCTCATCAGTGCTTGTCAACCACTCTTGTCCTGTGTGAATTAAGACTGTCTGGTGCATATTGGTTCATATGCAGACTGCTGCCATATGCCTGCCACAGCCTGGGCCTGAGGTTGTGTGTGTCCAGGCAGTTGCCTTCTGATTGGGTATCCTGGGCAGAAAACCCTGTCATTTGATTTTTGCATGGCATGTGCTGTACTAAGTTTGGCATTTCAGTTTAATCTCATAGGGGTAGGTGGGGTACAATGGGGGGAATTTTCTTTTACTTTTGATTGCCATTTTTAAATTTATTACGGCATTGTATAACTAACAGAATTTCTACAAATCATTTACATCATCCGATAACGACCCCATAATTCGGGGTGCAGATTTGCCCAAATCACAAAACATTTTCTCAACCCATTTTACCCAATCTACTGAGATTTGTTTTTGATTAGGTGAGATACAGTTCACACAGCCTCCTCAGAGTGCTCTCATCAGTAACAATTTCTGCTTTTCTTTGCAGTGATGATGGCCAAAGAGAAACCTCCCATAACTGTAGTCGGAGACGTGGGAGGGAGAATTGCCATCATTGTGGTAAGATGCTGCAAATGCACTTTTTACAGCCTACATGAGCTGTTGATGTCAGCTGTTCTGCCACCTTTGATTATATCTCATCTCAAAGCATTTAAAGTGGTTTGCACTTGTAAATGAATTCGTTTACTACCACTATAAACGCCTCATCACTGACAGTGTGGTTTTAGAAACATAACTGGCCAGGTTGCTGCGGATCCTTAAAGTCTTTAATGGCATTGAATTAATGCATCTAAATATAAGGTTTTAATTGGTATTAAAATGTCTTAAATCAACTTTTCAAATCTCTGAAAAATGCAGAGACATTGACTTTGCACTGTAAAATCTCAAAATAATTGCTAACATGTATTTTTCTTAAATTAATTCCCAAATGCTTCTGGCTTTAACATCACTCTGTTCAGGTTGGTTGTTCAACCAACAACACTCAAATTTTTCTTTTCATCCGGGAAGCAGGGGATTCACTGACCTCTAGATTGCTGTCACTGTTACCTGGTCGACATGGGGAAGTGCATTTTGATTTTGCTGTGTGGCTGAATCCAATGCCAGGCAGTGTGTATAAAACTCATTGTATTTTATGCAAAAAGATTTACAAATCAGCATGATGGAAATCAAGGCGGTGGAATCCCACTTGCTGAGTGAGAAACAAAAAATTGCAGAGAAAGCATGCCAACAAACACCAGGCATATCGCAGCTCTGTTATACTCTTGTCTCTGACACAAGAAACATTTGAGCAGAACTGTACCATAAGTGATTGATATTGAATTTTGGTGATTGTAAAATTAAATTCCAAGTGTCATTAAACTGTCTTAAATCTATACCCACATATTTTGGACATGCACTAAGTTGAGTACATTTTTGGAAGAGATTTTTGAGGTGCTAAAGAAAGTATTTTACCAAAACCTCATAAAAGATTCAAGGATAGCAATACTGGGTTTAACACCAGAGGGTATCGATGGGAGAGCAAAAAAATACCTTTGACAAATATTGACAGCAGCAGCACTTACATGCATCACAATTAAGTGGTTAAAACCTGGTATGGGAAATTTACCAGATGGAACAGATAACATACTCCTTGAGACTCCAAAAGAAATATTTATCAAAGGATGGGCCCCTGCTATCGCCATACTAGCATAGTGAAGTGATTGAAATCCGCCTACATACTTTACAGCATATATGTATTTTTACCTCGCCCACCTGACTCACCCCTGATGCCACTGTATATACACAAACGCAACTCCCCTTTCTTCTTTCTTTATTTTTTTTTGTCCAACATTTCCTTTTCCCAACTTACACCTTTTTGTTCTATTTCAAAGTAAATACTTTAAGATGGGATATGCTTGGTTTATTTTAACTTATTGTTGTTTGCCTGTAAGATACATAGACACAGCTGTAAAAAATAGAAAAAAAATATTGTATAAGTTGCTGGATTTTAAATTGAAATGAAGTTTAAAAAAAAAAAGTCTTAAATCTAACTTGCCTTATGCTGTAACCACGAGTAAGTGTGAGCTGAACTGTTTGAGTTACATTGTTTACACCTTTAAGTGAGACTGTCATTTTTTTTTTTGAAGAAGAAGAAGAATTATTAACACTTTCTCTTTTTTACATATAAAAGGTTTAAGCCACAACAGTAAAACTCACAGATGCTCAATTCAGTGAACATAGAGGTTTTGCTGCGACAGCCTAATGTGGTCTGGTGTAGCTTATGGTGGCTTATGTAAGACAACGCTAGCAAGGCAAGTTTATTTATGTAGCACCTTATCATACATGAAGGTTATGCACAGGCAAAAGACAACAAATAGTTTAAGTATAAAATCGGGTAAATAGAAGTTTATTAAAAATACAGACAAGTTTAAAACCAAATTAATAAAATAAATTAAAGTATAAAAAACTGAGTAAGAAAAGGCTGTGCAAAATAACAATCATCCCATAGTTCTCATTTGTGGCCACATAGTGGTGCTCACATGATCCTGCAATTATCCTCCACAGATCAGATTAATAATACTTTCACCATGACAAAGAAACTACCAAAAGTCAAAATCATTAAGTCTTTGCTGCAGGTTGTATTTTTCTTCCCTCTTTCCTCCTTCAGGACGACATTATAGATGATGTTGGAGACTTTGTTGCAGCTGCTGAGATCCTGAAAGAGAGAGGAGCCTATAAGATTTATATCATGGCCACACATGGCTTACTGTCTGCTGATGCTCCACGCCTCATAGAGGAATCTGCCATTGATGAGGTGAGGACACTTAACTTTTTGTTTTCAGTAATGTGTTTAAGTTTACTTGCAAAACAGGCTTTAATCTCAGTGTGACTCACTAGTTAAAGATTATATGAATGTTTAATCAGTAAAAGTTGTTATTATTGAGTTTAAATGGAAACCTTGTGTGTCATACCTGCATAATATAAATAAGGAAGCTAAAGTAACAAGGGAAGAAGATAATACCAAACTGATTTGTGCTCCTTTATTAGCTCTCTGTATTCTTTATAAACAACATGTAAAAGACGATACTTCCTCCTAGTGGAAGGTTTTTCAGCTGAACTGTTGTGGCATGAAATTATCTGTAACTGGAACAATGAAATGATCATTATAACGACCAGATGCATTTCTGTGAACTATTAGTTTCAGTTTTCACTTCCTCCCTGACTACCCAGGGTTCAGAAAACAGTAGTTGCAGTTTAGTATTTTCAAAAATGTATTCATGTGATATCTGATTTAGGTTGATAATATTTTTATTATTATTTAGAACATAACGCTTATTGAGTTCTGGGCCAAATCTGGTATATTTGAACTCGCTGGGTAAAAAGGGTCTGGAATTTTAATTCCCATTAATTTTTAAGCCATCTCTATATTTCAATTTTGAAAGCTTTTGAGAGTCCACTCATGAACCAGGTGAAGGAGGCAAGACACACAAACAACACATTCCCCATGTTTTCACAACCATATTTCCATCTCTGTTTTCTTTTCCCCGCACAAATGAGTACACAAGCCTAGTTTGAATTATCTGATAATCAAATCCTGGTGACTTTTAAAGTGTGGCTGTCATCAGTGTTACTGAAACATTTCAGTAAATCAGCCTGACAAAAAACTGCACTGGTCGACTGCTTTTTAAGTTAAATGGAAACAGTCTCACAAACAGCCTCTTTGATGGTCCCACAAAATCAAATGTGTTTAATATTATAAGATGTTTTTAGTCTTGACTCATGCAAATACTGAAGTTCAATGATGAGAACATTGCCAACAACCAACAGCTGCGCCCTCTCCAGCACCAAACAAGAAGCAGCAAATCTTGTAGATTGTAGACGAGGAGGGGACTCCAGAAAGGCACAAGAACATAAACAAGTCTTGGTTCTCTTGTACTTTGGAAAAGGAGGAGAAACTGATGGAGATGTTGAGTGAACAAGAGTCCATGTTTGATTCAGTGGTATCCAGTCCACTAACCAGCACTTATTTTGGTGAGAAATCTTAATTTATGAAACAGTTCGCCTCTCATTTCCACGGTCTCCTCCCACTAAAACAACTCAGCTAACTTTTGGAGGCAAGTCGCGAGTTGAGGCGACAAAATCCAAAGTTTGTACACAAATACAGTTTTTTTATGGATTATATTGATGCAGACTTAACAAGAATACTGTCGACATGTAACGCCTTTTATCTTGTGTTTTTGTGGACGTGAGGAATTGTTAATATGTCAAATTTCTTAAAGGGAGTTTGGTGTAATATTTTTCACTAGGAGCAGGGCGGGAAATAACCTCAAAAGAAATCTAGTAGTATTTTAAAAATAGTGACTCTGCAAGATCCTCAGTCTTTGCAAAATTTCATAGTGTGTGACTAAAAAAGAATGTTGTCTTAAGATGTGAAAGGGTGTCAGACTTTAGTCTCTTAAAAGTTATGTCTAAGTCTTCTCATGCATGGTGAGCATAAGTCTGAGCATGATGTCTCTGTTTATGCGGCCCTCAGGTGGTGGTGACCAACACAGTCCCCCATGAAGTACAGAAGCTACAGTGTCCCAAAATCAAGACTGTGGACGTCAGCATGATATTGGCTGAGGCCATACGCCGCATCCACAACGGAGAGTCCATGGCCTACTTGTTCCGCAACATCACCGTGGATGACTAATTGAGTGTCAAAGAGGTCAGAGGGTGAGGTGGGTGTGATAGAGATGAAAGGCAGGTGCACTCCTTCTCCGTGCTGTAAAAACATGCTAACGCCATGTTCCATGTGTTGTATATGTCGGGATTACATGTATCCTAATTCTGTGAAAGAAATTTAAATAGTAAGAATTATTCAAGGTTATTTAACTTAACATCAAAAGGTGTAAAGAGGTGTTTCTTTAAGTTGAAAGATCTTGTTCTTGTTGAGAAAAGACGATAGAAATAGCAAAAAAGTGACTTTGACCCCGCCTCTCCTTGCCTTGCTGCTCTTTTTGCTTTTCAGACTTGAACAAAAGATGCTTTGTATTAAAAAAAAAAAAAAGTTATTTTGTCATAAACTGCGGTACCTCATATCTAACGACTGAGCTTCGGCTGCAAAAGACAATAGAAAAATGTCTGCAGTAACAGGACTTTATGCTTTACCACCCGTTTTCCAGACGCTCTTGCTCTTGCTGGCCCGATATGATCAGGTCTGCTCAGCACTGTGATGTCTTTGCATTTAATTGGGTGTGTTGTGTCTGACCACACAGACAGGACTGGACAAACTCCTGCTTATTGGTGCCCAAACTATATTTTTATGCAGCTTTTTTTGCACCATTTGAGGGAATGTTTGGTAAAATGTGACAAAAGAAGTTTCTAACATCTGTAGAAAGGGATCATTATTTCATATTCTCTATATTAGTGGGTCAGTTAAACTAAATCATAACAAAATATATTTTTCAACTTATTTATGTTAGTATCAAGCCAAGAGGATAGTTTTTGTTTGGTGCTGCCTTTTTGGGGACTGCTGCTGTTATCACAGAGCAATAGAGGTTAATGTAATTTAATTTGTGGTCCTTTAAGTATTGGCATACTACGTTTGAAAAAGTTGTGGTGCTTAAACAACTGAAAAAATACTTAGAAAACTCAGGATAAATTGCAGATTATCCTGGAGAGGAAATTATTTAAAAGATTTGCACACCACAAATGAAATTTCATTCACCTTATATTGCACCTGCAGCAGTAGTCTCAAAGCTAAAACACTCAGCAGCCGAACGACACGCGTCAAAACATCTGCCCCTATTATTTTCAATGTGCAACCCTCACTGGTGGTGGCTAGACACACTTCTGCACTCACAGATGTGCCGCCCCGTGACTCTTAGCGCCACTATCCTATTCCTAGCCTCGCTGCCCCTAAAAAGAACACTTGCTCCGGGATGGTAGCATACATCGCGGCTCTCGCTCCTTACCTCTGCTGTCACTGTGTCTCTCGTGTGTGTGTCAAAGAATAGATGAGGAGAGACGAGTTGTTGAGGTTGACAAATACCCCAAGCTATACAACCTACGGTCCTGTCATTATAAAGACAATGGCAAAAAAGATATTGTCAGTTGAGCCACAGCTCTGGAATTTGGCTCTTCCGGTGAAAAATTAAGTTCAAGTAGTAGGTGTCCACACGTTTTTTAACTAATACAGGGTGGAAGAAGTCGTCACTCATTTTTACTTTGGTAAAAGCAGTAATAACTTCTGTTGACGGAGCACGAATCCTCCTTGGAGTGTCATATTTCAGCCTAACGGTGCATCGTTACCTATACTGAGGCAGTGAGTGGGATTTTTTTGGCATTATTACTATTATTTTGTTGTTATTTGGACGGGCTGACCCCTTAATATACTCCAACTTTCTAGCAGTAGACTGAACACACCCAGCTCAGTATAGTTCTTATTTTGAATGGCTGACGGTGTAACCCGACAGTGAAATCACATGCATACGCATATACATAAAGAACCATCTTTGTTGAAGCCAGTTAACTACAAACCTTAACACCTAACATTACTGCTGACTGTTTTTCAAAGCAGAGAAGAAACAGTTCTTCATGTATTTAGTTTGTGTTTTTCTAAGCAGCCAGTGGTTTTCCTTAATTTCAATTTGCTGTGAGAGACACCGATCACAGTGAACCTCCTGCTTCGTTTTCCTTTTCATCACTTTACAGTATGACTGAAACTCTGCTTGTCTGATGGGCATATATGTAGAGAGGCTCCGATAGCATTGCGTTAAAAAGAAATCTAACAGCTGTTTACTGCTAACCCTGTATAAATGTGAAATGATTGCTGTCGTTGTTGTATGGCATGGCTCAGGTTATGTAAAACATGAACTAATACAGAGAATGACTGCCATATAACTTTATTTCATGCTGTGTAAAAATATTGCCAAATTGCTGACATCTTGCCAACGCCTAATGTAACACTATTTACTAGAAATCACTTCTTCTTCACTGCTCTAAGTTTCACAGAGCAACTTGCTGTGTAGGCTACTGTTTTGGATCGGCAAAGAAGAATTGGGAAAACTGTCGATGTGAAACTGCTTAAAGTTTACTAATAAATTCTGTGGTATCTGATTGGTGCTTGACATGCAAACTTGCCGATACCCGATCCAGCATTTTAGGCAGTATCAGTGGCATTCCCCAAACTGGTATCAGAACAGCTCCCCTCATCTGCTGCTGTTGCTCTGTGTTGGAAACAATTCTCCAGTCGGAGGTTAGCAACACTTATCCACACCAAGTCCATAACCTTCTCTAATTAAAGCAGCAGTCACATTCTTAACCTGTTTTTGCTCATTGTTTCCCCTTTGAAGTCTTGAAACTTGAGCGTTATACCAGCACTTGAATGTACCAGATAGGTGGACTTTGATTTGATCCATGCTTTAGGCGCGTCACTTTACAATGACCGCTTTCACAAACTCCAGTATGGTGGGCTGCTCGAGTGGCTTTGTTCTAAGGTGTGTGGAAGCCGATGGCTGCCTGGAAGATAGGATTTGTGTACTACAAAAAAAAAAAAAAAAGAGAAATAGCCAGCAGTAATGTATAATATGTGTGTTTTTAGTGAACTGGCACAAACACCAGTATGGTCGATGAATTACTGTGACGTTCCCCCTTAAAACGTGATCTGAACACACGCACCTTTCTGCGCTCTCTGAGTGAATTTCCAAGTGATGCTTAAGAGGAACTGAGTGTATTTCTGTTCTGATTGAGTCCTCTGCTCAGGGAAATACACTTAATAAGCCAATGCACAATTATCTGTTCTTGTGTTTTCGATGCTTTGTTCTAATGTCACATGTTGAAAACGTATGTCTTCCATACAGCAGTACTGTACACGTTATCTTTGTATTCTTTGTCATAGAAACTGTATTTCTCCAGTATTTGAGAGCTAGATGCACATGTTGGGGTTGTGTTGGCACAGAGTTGGAGGTTGTCGGTATCAAATGCTGTTGCTATGCAGGCTAAGATTTGATCTGTTGTGAGTGTTTATCATTCTGTCTTCTCTGTATTCACTGTTCCCCTGACCTGTCTGTGACGCTGAGGGAGTATGATTGACACTAACACTCTTCTGTCCAGCTCTACGACATTTGTCAATGTGTATGAAAATAAAACATTTGCTTCCTTCTGTGCCTTGTCTCTACCATATAAGAAACCATGTTATTATGCTTTGGTGAATGGCCTTATGGGTTAAAGACTTCGACAGTTTATGTTACTTAATGACAGTTAAGTCATTTTTTATTGGGCTTAAGTGTGGAAAAATTATCTTTTTCCTCAAAGTGTATCGTAAACCAGTCTCTCTCTGTAAAGTCAAGGTAGATATTGTGCATTAACTTGACAGGAGACAACTTTTAAAATGTTAAATCTTTACATGTTACTGTATTATATGATCACATTTTCTGAAAATATTGACTTTAATCAGAATTTTTAAGATTTCATAAAGATTTCAGTTCAGGAAAGTGAGCTTTTCAGCTACATTATAAGTGTTGGATAAAGGAATACTTCACCCACAAAATGATCATTTCTATATCAGTTGCTCACCCTGTGTTACTTTGAATTTATGAAGAATATTGTTCTTCTTGGATGCATCCACAGCGAACAAGGAATCAAAAAACAGAGAAAATTCTTGATGAATTGAAGTCATAACAGCAGCAAAACATCCGTTTGCAAACTCTCACTAAACTCATGCAGTATAATCCAAATCTCATTTATCCAGTCGAATGCTCAGTACTTCCCCACCACATGCACTTCTGTTAAAACCTTAGTATTTAAAACACTTAAGCATACTGCTGAACGTTCCACTGAGCAGAGTTCAATCACAGGCACTTACCCAGGCGTGCTAATCGTCCGTGCTTGAAACTGTTTATGCAGAAGTGTTTTAAATCACTGGTTCCCTACCTTTTCCCTCAGGGACCCCTTTTCTATCGTTGAGTGAACTGATGACCCCTGACTAACTGACAGAGATTACATATTATACACAATGCATAACAGTGAATGAATGAACTTTATTCATAAAGCACCTTTCATGCACAAAATGCTTTACATTTCAGCGGCAGAGACAAACAGCAAGGAAATAAAACCGTACAATTATACAGCACTCATTCAAGGAGAAATAAGAAGAATGAACACATTTATCAGTCGATAAATGAAGTAATGAAAAATACATATAGCCAAAAGAAGCATCCCCAACAACGGTGCAGAACAACTAATAATCTGAACAATTAATATAGCTTGTATTCAGGTCTTCATTGTGCCCTTTTCTTGAGAGTTTTTTTTTTTTTTTTTTTTTCAAATTTCTCTAAGAATAATCTAAAATTTAAAAGTAAGCAATTCATTTAGTTTTCTTAACAGAAATGAATTAAATGCTGTATTAAAGTTCTTTGTTTTTGGTACACTTGGGTTGGGACCCCGGGTGGGATAAATTAAATTTCATACATTATCATGCCCTAAAAGTCATTAAATAGTCTTAAATTTTAATTTGTGATCTCTTAACAAACATTTTATCTAATTTATCCATCTTTCAATTTACCTTTGTCAAAATGATTAATTTCTGATGTTAGCAGTCTCTAAACATACCTCTGAACCAACTTAATACTTGCAATTACCTGTTGGCAAAATGTAGATTAACCGAACTTGCCTGCCTCTGCATGTGTCCACATATATAGGCTACTACTATATTGCATACCTTTATTCTTATTCACTGCTTGAATAAGAAAAAAAGTCCAAATATTTAGTTAAAAATCAAATATAAGTGTCTGAGACCTGTAGACACCCTGAACCAGTGTTACAAATTGTAAGGTTTTAGCGTGAATGCTTGTTTGGGAAGTAGTGAGCATACGACTGCGACTTGGATTATTCTGCATGAGTTGTGTGAGAGTTTGTAAACTGATTTGTTTTTGATATAGTTTTGCTTTTGTTAGTAACAGTTCCCTATGACTTCAATCGGTGAAAAGGTTTCTCTGTTTTTGGATTCTTCAGTCACCATAGAGACAGTCAGCTTGGAGTCCTGTCCTTTCTGGATCTTGTCCTCTTCATGTTGAATCAGATTTCAGTTTGCTAATCTTATTCTTTGAGCAATCTTTATGTATATTCAATAAACATAGCTGAACACGGTAAAAGGTAACAGATAAATGAAAATACTGTACAGGTGTATGAGAAGGCCTGATTTTAAGTTTGACAAGCAGCACTACAGAACAACATAGATTACAACACTTGAAGTAGTGACAGTCAGAGATCCTGTACTTGTTCAAAACTTCTCAGGTATCTTTACAACACTGAGGAGCTTTGACCAAGTCCAGGAGCAGAGACAAACCCAGACATCTCAAACCACAGAAATCTAACCAGCTGGCTTCAGTTACATGTGAGCTATTTGAATCATTTACATGTCATGAAGCTTATCTATGCCTGTGTTCACTACAGCCTGAATGAAAAGTTAAGTCCGCACCTTAGCTTTAAAAGGGACGATCTGCCTCTCTGCGTCCGCCCGTGTGCCGCTGTGGTCCAACTGAAGACAGCACTGAGTTTAAACGGGACACAAAGAGGAACCAGAGATCTGATAATCACAGATCACTTCCTCGTCTGATTCTGGGGAAACAATGCACCTTGTCTCTGAACGTTTTTTGAAAGAGGAAGCATACCTTTTTCTCTCCCTCTCTGGGGCCTGTGGCCTTTTGACAGATGGGAAATGTTAACAGTACATGTGAAGAGAACATCTAAATGTCATATCAAGTTAACTGATCCATCTAACCAGCAATCATGTTTCACAGTAGGTGGAAAGTAGTTTTCATAGACTTAGTGTACTAAATACTATTTTAAGTATGTACCTTCAAGTATCTGCAGTGTCCCACATCAACTTATATGACAAAAACACAGTAGAGAAATGCATCCAAGTGGATGTCAGTACAGCTAATTTTACTTTTAAATTACTGTAAAGCCTGTGTTCTTTTTTTGTCATGTATTGTAGGGCCACAGGAGACAGAAGTTGATGAGGCATTTTCAGTTTTTTTGGTTCCCTTATAATGTCATTTGCAGTATTGTTTGAGACTTGCTTCCCCATATCAACCACCGTTCGTGGAATTGCTGCCTTGTTGGTAAATAATGACCACCAGAGGGCGATACAAGACAAAGCAGAGAGATCATGGGATTGATTGATTGTGTGTGTGAGTGTGTGTATTAGGACCATGCAATAAGTCCATAACTGACTTTATTTCACCATGATAATCCACTCAGTGTTAAAAAACACTTTCTATGATTTTCTTTTTGGGTACAAACATTAGAATCAACACCGATCACTTTAAACAAACAACAAACAGGTTGGTCGAGCTATTAAAGCAATTATTGTTTTTTAAAACTTACATTTCTGGTCAGACCAGCAGTTCTCAAGAAAAGTCAACACAATGCAACTTGGAGTAGAATTACAGTCATTTAATACGGCATTTAAAGAATATCTCTGTATGTTGTGACAGAATTCATTTCATTCATACAACTAAGTCTGCGGGTCCAAACTCTAAGTATGTTCATGTGAGCTGAGCTGTTTGCACGTGAGATTTCAAAATGTACTTCCTGTCAGGACTTGGCGTCAGCTTTATTGTTCTTTCCTTGTTTTTCCAGTTTGGGCTGCGATAACTTACTTTACATATATACTTTAGAATTTGTCTACACATCTTTGCCCCTGCCCCCACACAGACACACACACACACACACACACACACACACACACACTTGTTGTCTGCTGTCACGTCAAGAACAGTTTTATCAGTAAAAATTACAATATTATCTGCAAAAAAAAAAGCTAAGTAATGTGCCGACGTTGGATGAGATAAGCTGTTTTATTTATCTTTAAAATAAGCTCTGAATAAGAACATCAAACATCACCTTTGCACCGTCATGGTGAAGAGAAAATACCACTAACATTTTTTAAAAAGAAGGCAAACACCCATTAAAAAATGAAATGACAAAGAAAGGGAGAAACACCAGTATGTGTGTGTTTTTTTTTTATTGTCTTAGATGCAGGACAGGCTGCACAACAATTCACAACATAATGCTTAATGTGTTGCTATCAAAAATATAAACCCCACTTCTGTTGTTCACTTCATAAATCTCTCATGTAAACACTTCACAGTTATTTGCTCTTTTAACACCAGCAACACAAAAACTTAAACATGATATACATTTGAAGGAAAATTGAGCGTATGATACACAAAGCTGCACAATTTTTACACCATCATTTCTGACATTCACAGTTAGCAGTGTCTGTGCACTGCCGTTTTTTTTTTACACACAGTTGTTCAACCACATTCTTTCACGTCTTAAAGGTGTTTTCATGGTGACATGTCCATCTCACTGTGGCATCTCTGCACCCCCAGTGTTGTGGCGATAGATGCAATGCTCTCAAGCCTGATGAGTACACAACATTTACTGACTCAGTGTTTAGTTAGAGTCTTGACACATGTAACACTGTCTCTCAGTGTGTAGCTCCACACCAACGAAGCCCTTTCAGTCTCTTTTGGGCAGTTCTTTCTCAGTCTCTTTGGGCGTTCTTGTCCTTATGAGATGATGCAGCTGTTGGCCTTGTTCATAGGAGGTCGTTTGTTGCTCTCCTTGGGGAACGTCTCCCGTCTGCGGCACAGCGCTGGGCTCAGCCGACTGGGCAGGTTGGCTTGCTGGAGCAGCTCTCTGAAAGCCTCCAGCACGTTGACGTTGTCTTTGGCAGAGGACTCCATGAAGCTGTGGTTCCAGTCCAGCTCCACTGTGGACAGCACGTCCTTGCTGGACACCTGGCGCTCGTTGTGACGGTCTATCTTGTTGCCTATCACCACAATAGGTGTGTACTTGTCCTCTTTGACCTCCAGGATCTCCTCTCGCAGACTCTTGACAGCCTCCAGGGATTCGGGGTCATCCACAGCGTAGACCAGGGCGAAGGCATCGCTGCTCTGGATGGAGAGCTTTCGCATGGCAGGGAAGGAGTAGCTGCCGCTGGTGTCCATAATGTTGATGGTGACTTTAACACCTGCCACCTCGTACTCCTTCCTGTGGAGCTCCTCCACTGTGCGCCGGTGCTTGGGTTCAAAAGTGTCTTCAAGGAAGCGTTGGATGAGGGCTGTCTTCCCCACTCCAGCTGCTCCCAGAAACACCAGACGCACCTCCGTCTTCTCCTTCACTTCAAAAGACATGTTTCTGATGCTCTTTGCCTCCAAAACACCACTTGGAAGAATCTCTTCTTTTCTCTGTTGTCTGTGGATCCTTGTCTGAAAACTCTTGATGTCAGTGATGGAGCTGGAAGCAGTTCTGTTGAAGAGGCTGATGACAGCAGATGCATGTGAGTGTGCCTGGTGAGGCTGCACTCTGCATATATCTTCACACACAGCACCTGCCCCCTTCTGCTTGCAGCCAATCAGGAGAGAGCAGTATCTCCCTCCTTACAGCAGCCAATCACAGACACTCATGCAAATCAAGAAGAGTAAGAGAAAAAAAAACAACAGAAGTCATCTTAAAGTTCTTTGTGTACAGTGCAGAAAACATTTCCAGCAGAGAGTTGTGGTAAGTTTGTGACCTCTGCTGCAAATAAAATCAGTGATGGTACAGTCTGTGTTCATGGCAGAGAAGCAGAAAACTTTCTGAAGTGATAAATCTGCATTTTACAGAAAAAAAAATAGTAAATTTGATTTGAACCACAAAAACAGCAAGAATATTGTATTCTAATCTTTTATAAAGTTAAAATAGTTCACTTATTGTTTAAATTCAGTCGTTGCTGTAGCACCATGAACAGGAAAATTCACATTAAAGTTTATTTTAAAAGAATCCAAGTGAAGAAAACAGCAGTTTATTACAAAAATTTGAGGATTACAGACAAAAAAGTGGCTGCCAGTGGCTGTTCCATCGGTGTGTGAGAGCATGTGACTGGTAACTAAGAAGCAGGTGGAACCATGTATGGTAGCCTCGGCCAACAGTGTGTGAAAAGTACTATACAAGTGCAGTCCATCTGCCTTAAAAATCAGTTTAAGTGTACAATATATTTGAACATTTGTACCACTTTACCTTCCACGCTAACCAACCAAAGCCATGACCAGCACTCTGTGTTCTGCTCAGTGAAATGACTGTTTCTTTCTATGGAGTCTGTTGGCTTTGATATAACAGCCTCAGTTCCCCATTGGAAAAAGCTGTCTGACGGCAAGGTGAAAATATTCTATATATAGAGTACACTTCGACTGATAAATTTTTTTTTACGTGTGCCCTTTTTGTACGGCTAAAACAAATTTGCCCAGCTTTTACTCAGCACTGTTTGATCCTACGTGCCTGACACATAATGTGACACAGAGGTTTTCTACTCACAAGTTACTGTAAATAAACATTGTGATTCGGTCTATTGAGTTACAGAGTTCACTCTTGATCTTGTAGACAGCAGTTGACTAAGAGTCTCAGCTTAAGGTCAGTTTAGTTGCTGTTCTGATGATGTGCTTATGAAGATCTAGTGCATACAAAATAGATAGAACAATTACTTGAGTGTGTCTGAAGATGTACATTTGAACTACACTTGCCCCGCTCTCTGTTTATCAGATCACAAATGAGACAAGAATTACCCAGCTAGCCTATCACAATGGTGATGACAACACTGATTAAAACCTATGTTAACATAACGTGCAGAAACCCACATGTCTGAGCCATTCAGAATTATGTAACCTCTCTTAAAAAGAGAATTTTCAATACCATTGTCTCCATCACCTTGCTGCTAGGATTCAAATGTCAACTGTGTGGGAAGCTTCATGGTCTGCATTGAATTCAGACAAAGCAGGAAAGTAATATACATTTGTTATTATCATACTGAGATCTCTCACATGCTTTCTGTGCCCAGATTTTGTCACTTGTTGCTACGATACCACCGAAGCCGTTACCAGAGAATTATGTTAAAGGGATTTGTGAGTAGACATGTACACCTTATTAGCTCTGTCATTCATTACTGAGTCTAACCACTCACTCTGGAGAATGGTATTGGCCAGTAATGGGGTACATTGGCTAATCAGGCAAATTGAGCGCACTTTTCGTATCACTATATTTCACTGGCCTAACACCCTGAATATGGCATTCAGAATTATGGTCACATCCTATTGCAATAGCAATGTCAAGAGTTTTTGTACTTTGGGTAAATAATTTAAACATTAAACTGCAGAACGTGTTCATTTTTTCATGTGTCTTGTTCTCTTTAGATTGCACCATGTCGTGTGCCAAATGTATTTAAACTGCACACCCATGTATGTGTCCCTGTGTACGTTATTCTATTATAGATTTGTGTAAATCTCATTTTCTGCTGAGGAAACAAACATTTTGCAGCAATGCAGCGGACACTCTTTCCTCTTTGAAAATAAATGTCTGCTCGAATCACAATTCAAGCCCATCTCCTGGTGTGAGCTGCCACACGCTGCATCTCATAAACTCCCAGGGACTCTGGGATGTTAACTGTGGCCGCCTTGACCTTTGCTTCCTGCCCTCCCTGGAGACAAGGCTGGCCTGAAACCAAAGCTCAAAGCCCCTCAGCAATTCAACTCCATCTCTCAGGCTCTTCACTTCATTAAATACAGGAGCAAGAGGGCCAGCATGAGAGCTTGTATATTTCATTTTTTTCTTATTGGTATATATTTTTTCTCTACAGGTCATGTGGGAAGAGCTTAAAGGGCAAAAGACTTCCAACTTTGATGAATGAAAATACAAGAAGGGGTTAGAAGGACTTGGTGGAAAATAAAGTTAATATCTTTGAAGTAGCTGTTATTGATTTTTTGGCCACTTGGGGATTCGCAGAACAATCTGTGAACACAACATGAACAATGTGTTGCGTAGCTGTAGAGCAGAATTGGTTTTTAGAGTTTTTGCTGATGCTTAACACCTCGTTTCCACTTACATATGTGTACGGAGAAAAGGCAACCGGAAGTCCATTCATTCTTATGGGAATCTCCATGATATTTGATGTGCCTGTGAAACTCCTCCCCTCCGTAATAATTTGGTCTGGAATTTGCCTTGAGCCCGTTAAAAAAAATTAAACTTTTGCAGTGGATTTCGTGGAGACCATATGACTGTGTGCTAGCTCAGCTAACAGGTTGCTAACTGGCTAACGGGCTATTTTCTTCTATTTAGTTGCCTGTGTTGATTGTCAACTGAGTTTGTATGATTAAAAAGAACTTGTTTATCTAGTTTAGAATCTGAATAATGTCATTCTGCTAAATTATGGTCAGATTGTCATTACGACTCATTCAGCCGTTCATTCTGTCCTGCTAATGTTCCATGTACATACTCCAAACTACTGGATGGCAAAAAAAGGAACAAAATTAGCCTCTCCCCCATTGCCACAGGTAGTTTCTATCAGATTTCTATCCATCCGTAAAGAAATGCACTTCCTTGCGTTGGACATAATTGCGGAGGTTGTCTGTAATCTTAATCCCATGCAGATCTGCCATGCCACAGCATTATTAAAGTAACATCAGCCACTGTTTGACTGATGAGAATTTGGTTGGACAAGGGCATGACGACCATCCAGTGGACCAACCCACACAGCCCTAGTGTTGATAGGATGTGAGGTGCTGTCCTGTTCCTGCTGTGGATCACTGCTATACGCCATGCAGAGGCAGCTGCTAAGATGAGATATGTAGTCCCTCCAGCATGTTCTGGGTCTGCCCCGGGGCCTCCTACCAGTGGGACGTGACCAGAACACCTCCAACGGGAGGCACCCAGGAGGCATCCTGATCAGATGCCTGTACCACCTCAACTGACCCCTTTTGTGTTGGAAGGGGCAGCGGCTCTACTCCAAGCTCCCTTCGGATCTCTGAGTTCTACCCTTTTTATCTGATTCCGACTCAGCTCCCTCATCACCACGACGGTTGGGTGCAGCGATCCAGTGAACAAGACCCAGAGACACTTGAACTCCCTTGCTTGAGGCAGTAACTCTCTCCTAACCTGGAAGAGGCAATCCACTATTTTACGGCAGACAGCTGTAGATTTATTAGAATGTTTAGATATGAAAATGTTTTAATTATGTTGCCATTCCAATTCATCGTACCCTGAAATAAAGCACTTAAATCTTCACTCGTGCCTCTACATAAGACAAAAACATTGCACTACTAAATTTACCTGACAGAAATGTTACTGGTTCTGTTGCAGATTCAGATTTTACTCAAAAAACAATTAAAATATTATAATTCAAACCTCTGTCTTAAACAGACATTGATAGCCAATGAGAGTTTTTGCAGCAGCAGGCTTTATCCTGAGCTGTGTTGCAGTATCGAGCTGCTGCTGATTGCCCTCACGGGCTCAGAGGTGTTAGTCTGTGATGATGACTGGCTGTGGTAATGGGAGGAACAAGCTGTTCTCAGAGCACTAGGTCTTACCTTTGGGCACAGAGGAAGAAAAACATCTTAGGACATGGCGCTTTGTTGATCAAGTGTCATTTCTGCTCACTGGTGTTTAACAAGAGTAATGAAAGAAGAGAGGGATGTTTTCATTGTCCTAAAACCTTGAAGAAATAAGGATGAGGAGATGGTACCTGGTCATGTACTCATGTTACACAGTAGTGTTTAATAAGCTAATAATAGAGTTGGTGGAGTTCTGATAATGAAATGCAGTTGCTGGATAAGAAAGTCATTTTTTTTATCAGGGTTTGTTTTCTGTGTGTGTATTTAGCAGGGTGTGTTTGTAAAAACGGCAGCCCGGCCCGTCAGTCAAACAATCATGTCATGGTTCATTGTAGGAGACGAGGTGTGAAAGAGAACACTCAGCCCTGTCACACTTTGTTGGTTCAGTACCGCCAATATAGGTGAAAAGGGCGCCAGTCTTTACTTTGAATTTGAAGTTTGCACTGCATTCAGGAACTCAGAATACAAAATAAACAGTTCCTAATAATGCTAATATAGGCACACAAGTCCCACATAAGATTCTCTCCATCTTGCGTGGCATAAATAAACACAGATGTACCATAAGCTGTTATAGAGGCTGACCCAGAAACCCCGCACCGTGCTGTAAAGTCATTTGATCTTTACAGCTGAGCTAAGTGGGCAATTTAGGGACTCTGCACTCCAGTGGAGGGTATGATGAAGTCTGAACAGACACAGGATCTGCACACTTTGTTTGCCAACGGAGTAAAGGCGAGGTCGACTGCTTCAGACGGCTAATAATCCCATTAAATTGGCTGGTACAGAGCAGAGGACGACTGTACAGTTTGTTCTCATTTATTTTAATTAGGCCTTGCATAACAGACCTTTATTGGCTTATTAGGAAACCACATGTCAAACATTTACATTTTAGAAGGCAAAACTATTCCTCCCATTTACTACAGAAGGTTTTCAGGCTAAATAAGCTCGACTTTAATGGAATGTCTCATTATTTTGTCGAACAGTTACAGTTGCATTACCTGACGTAGATGTAACACCGAGGTCTGAGTCTGGAGACTGTTCCATCAGCCTGTCTCGCATAAGAATCAGCATGACATATACATAATTGCCTGGGCGAGGGAATGGATCTGACAGCACATTTTTGGATGGATTCTTCCCCAAAGAGACAGCAGCTATTTGAATAACTTTTAAAACTAGAGGGGAATTTGCAGAGCGCAGACCTCCACCAAGGCCAATCGTCCAGTCTTCCATAATATGCAGATTTTCATATAGTTTTATGTATTGTATCTGGATATAATTCCGTAACTATTAGAACTATAGGGGATAGAAGCTCAGAATCACACATGGTAGAAATCCAAAAGTGCAGACTTTACTGCTGGTATTATTGCTTGTTCCAGTGAAGCCTAAAATTCAGACATTTTTCCTTGCAGTGTTCAAATTGTGCCTGTTGGGAGTGGCTCATTGGCTTGAGCTGTGGTATTGCTACTTGCAGCTTTCTTGAGAGCTGCTCATACAAGCAATGATTTTGAGTACTACTTCTGCCACTGCCGACACCAACATATCCAGTTAGAGAAAGTATGAAAAGTAAAGCAAGGTAACATTTCCCCGGGGCCTCCAAATCACCAAATCACCAATAATATTAGTTGCTTTCTTTGATATAACCACCGCAGTTATAAAGTAGAGGATGCATTTAATTAACAGAGGTATTATTGCTGGTGATAACGTTTTAAGTGTTGTAAGTTAGCATGGCAAACTTACACAGTTTGAGTTGCAACAGCTGAGTGGTGCTGCTCCTGTAGGCCAGGAATATTCAACTGGCTTTGTCCAGGAGCCACTTTTAAAAAATGACAGGAGGCCAGGGACCAGTTAGATAAACATACCGTACATTGTTTTCTTGCTTATTCAGAGTTTATAAATGTTGAACAATTTGCATGTCGAAATTGCACCAAATTCGACACTGCATGTCCTTGGGTCCCTGGAAACATGCCCACCAAGTGTGAAGTACATTGGACGAACAGTTAGAAGGACTCATACAGTACATACATGTGGGTGGCAATGTGGTGCAGTGGTTAGTATTGTTGCCTCACAGCAAGAGGGTTCCTCGTTCGAATCCGTGGGGTGGGGAGTCCTTCTGTGTGGAGTTTGCATGTTCTCCTCGTGTCAGCATGGGTGTTCTCGGGGTACTCCGGCTTCCTCCCACAGTCCAAAGACATGCAGGTTAACTGGATTGGCCGTATTGTGAATGGTTGTCTGTCCAGATGTGTCAGCCCTTTGATAGTGTGGCGACCTGTCCAGGGTGTACCCCGCTTCTTGCCCAGTGTCAGCTGGGATAGGCTCCCAGCCCTCCGGTGATCCCCAACAAGATAAGCAGTCACGGAAAATGAATGAATGAATGAATGAACATACAGACAGAGATTCCTTGCTTTAAGGCTGGACCAGAATATTCAACTATTCGGATATTTGCTCGTTGGTATTTGGTTCTCAATTCTGGAAATGCGCTATTCGTTTTGCTTTGTTTTGTTTTTAAATGACATCAAATACATAAATGTATGTTCCCCATACATTGGTGTGTTTGTGCTAGTAGACTTCTGCTGTGGAAGTGTGAACTCTCCGCAGGGACAGTTGGCTAAGTGTTACTGTTAGCATCATGTTAGCTAACGTAACTAATGGTTATTAATGGGTTTAACGACGGAGACAACAGTTTTGGTGTCAGTGTGAGTGTGTTGGGACTGTTTACTGACTCATTGTCAGGTTTTAGCCCCTGCTGCTGTGTTAGCTCGTGTTAACTAGACAAAAGTTGGGCGTTTGCAGGGAGGTGAGCAGCTTCGGAGATGGCCCTGCGTGCCTTTATAACAGATACACTAAATCTTATAAATCATCTTAACAGCTATAAACTGTTTTTATGCCCTTGTTTCATAGCACTTTGTCAGGTGCAGACTCAGATTTGGAGCCTATTATTATTATCATTATGAGGAATTAGGTCAAATACCCTATCATGCAGTGGTAATGAAAGTGAAAAATAATTTGTGCATCTGCTGTGATTCAGATTGACTCAAATTTAATGGGTTCCTCCTTGGCCCATGCTAAACCCTTTCATTAAGTTTTGGGCCAGTAATCCTTTCCCTGTAATCCTGCTGACAAACAAACAAACAAACCAGACTGAAGACATGACATCCTTGGTGTGGGTAATGAAAGAACAGAACTTACAACTGCTGCTTTAGCCGTGATCGACTTTGGCATGTTTTAGCCAAGCATGGATACAAATTGTGTTTGTGTTATATCAGGATTTTGGCCTTAAGTCATAGGAGGGAGACAGCTTGATATTGCTTTGTCTGCTTCTGTCAGTGTCTGACTGTCCTCAAAGAAGCAAAAAACTGGTAATAATAAATTCAGAAATTGTCTGTTCATGTCTTAACTTATCTTCATATTTACCTAATCACACACATCCCATCCTGTTAATTACAGACACCTCTTAACATGTATGTCAACAACAAGTACAGACCACAAAAGCCCACTAACACCAGCCCACTAATTTCTCTTAATCCATCCTTTTCACCTGGTGGCTTTGTGACTTTGAGAGCGCACATGCAGGTCGCTATCACGAGTGTGTATTCAGGCCTCCTCCCTCCTAAGTTTGGCTACAGGTCCTCTGGCTCTGGAACATCATGTCCTGGATAATGACAGGTGTGGTAGCAGTAGTGGTGGGGGCAGGAGGAACAACAGCTAGACTGTGGTGACTGTTGTCATCACACTAGAGGGTGTTCTCTCTGTTTGAGGAGGCATTAGCCAAGCTTTAAGTTAAACACCTCTTTTCTAAAAGGAGATATAAACCATTATGAAACAAACACCAGGGATTTAACACATTTATCCTATACCTTGGGCCTGAATCACCATAGCCTTGGTTTAATACCATGTATTTGTGCAGTGTGCAGTGCTATTATTTCATTAAGTGTTTGATTCATATGCATTTAAAAATAACTTTTCCTCTAACATTTGAAAAGCCCTCAGGAAATAAGGAATTTGCAGCCAGTGGTTGTTTAAAGGGTTGTGTGCAGGATTTAGGGGGATACATTGTCAGAAATGGAGTATAATATAACAAGTATGTTCTCTTGAGTATATAATCACCTGAAAGTAAGAATCATAGTGTTTTCATTACCTTACAATGAGCTGTTTATGTCCACATAGGGAATGGGTCCTTGTCTATGGAGATTGCAGTGTTGCACCCCCATGTTTCTACAGTAGCCCAGAACGGACACACAAAACACTGGCTCTACAGAAGGCCCTTCTCATTTTTAAAACCCCCTCCACAAGAGAGCGTTGCAAAAGCATTCATATTTTTACTGCTTTATTCAGTGTTATTACCAGTTTAAGAGAGGAAGAGACCCCTGCGGATAATTGAGCTCAGACAGAAACCTCCTGAACGTCTGGATCTTAAGCTTTCAGAGAAAAATGGTGAGCAAACATTAGCATGTGCTAGGCTAATGGTCCATCTCTGCCATGCCAAACAGTGTTGAAGAAACCCTGACGGGTCCTGAATCGGCTTGTGGTAAAACCACCTGAATGTGGGGGTTCAAAATAAAATGAGCACACATTAAGTTATCAGAGAAAATAGGTGAGCACATTTAAGCTGGGCAAGCAGCCCATCTGCAATGTGTCAAACCAGTGTATAGGAAAAGCACAGATTTTATCACCTGTCTTGTTTATTTTGGAGGGGAAGAGACTTCTGTGGATAATTCGGCTCATGGTAAAATCCTCCTGAATAGAAAACACTGCAAGAATTCTACACGTGAGAAGCCACCTCTGAAATAAATGCAATTTTTTCCCCCACTCGCTCTTTACCTGTACATACCAGCTCCCATAGCAGCTGTTTTTCTCCACTTCTGTGGCAGCTTGACTCCTCTCCTCACCATGGATGCATAAAGAGAACTCTGTTGCTGTTGCCGTCTCGTGTGTGACAAAGACTGGATGACAAGACACTCCTCATTGAGGTCAAGAAATATCCCAAACAGCCCATGATCCTGTCATTATGAAGGCAATGGCCTGGAAATCGGTAAGAAATAGATAAGAAATAAAGTTTTATTAGGGATTAACCACACATGATTTTAAGCCAAGGCAGAGGTGGAAGAGGTACGGATCTTTCAGTAAAAGTAACAATAGCTTTGTTTGGTCGTCCGTTGATGAGCTGCAGTGTGATGCGTCTCTCTTAGTGACATCTAGCAGTGAGAACTGCAGATTGCAATCTGACTTCTAGTTAAAATTCCATTGGTGTTCATTGTTCAGGATGTTTTCATGCCTAGCACCTGCAAATGTTACAAATCAGCGCTTCTCCGACACTGTTTGTTATGTCGGAGACAGGCTGTCATGATCCTGGGTTTTTGTTTCTATTCTGTTATCCTATGGACTTTATTTTGGAGTTTTCTGTTTGTGTTCCTTGTTTCATGTTATTCATTCATGTTTAATCTGCTTCCTGTTTTATTATGTAGACTTTCTCCTTATGTGTCATGTCTGGTTTTACTTCCTGTCTTTGTGTGTTTTCCCACCTGTTTCTGTCACACCTGTCTCGTTAGTCCTTCCCTGTTCCAAGAGTCTTCCCTTCACACCTGTTCTGTATTGGTGGTGTTTGGAAGCCGATCCCCATTTTCTTCCTTTTGCTTGAGTCCTCCCACTCCAGCTGTGTGTTGTTCTTGTGATTAGTTTTCTGTGTGTATATATATATACCTGTGTGTTTTCTTTGTTCCTTGTCAGTTCATTTGTGTTCATCCCCATGTTCATTGTGTCATTCCCTGCTCTGTTTCCTGCCTGGTGTCTTGTGTTCTCTTTGGACTTTTGGTTCTTTTTTCATTTGGACTTTCTGTTACCTGACTGTCTTGGATGTTTTTCATCAGCTGCATTAAAGCTCACTTTTTGTTAAACCTCAAACCTGCCTGCTGCTCTGCATTTGGGTCCTTCCTGAACTGACTCCTGACAGTCTGCCAGCCTAGCTCCTGATGATGATACCTTTTTCACTAACAACTGAAGATCCAGACGTTGAAGAGGTTTTCACCGTGAGCTGAATTATCCGCAGAGGTCCCTTCCTCTCCAAAATGAACTGACCAGGTAATTTAGACCAGTAAAACACTGAATAAAGCAGTTTCACTGTTTAAAAAAAAACATCTTTTTTTCCCCCAACGCTTACTATGCTAACTATGGTGGCCAGTGGGGAAAAACACAAATGGCCCTATGTAAAGCCAGTGTTTGGATTGTCTGCTCTGTGCTACTTTAGAATCATGGCTGTGCAACAAAGCAATCTCTGTAGAAAAGGACCCACTCTTTATATAATCCAAAAATCCTACACACTTGACTACATTGTCAGTCCCTTTGGAGCAGTAATGTAGTACCCAAATCAAAAGCACTCTTGTGATATATTGATATTATGATATGGTTATCTTAAGTTAATGGCCTTTGCAGTTTCATTTACAAGCATGCAAGGGTTATCTTTTCTGCTTCTTTGTTCTGCTGGTACTTAACCCAGTATGAACAAACTGAGAGAAGGTTATATATATCTTCCAGTATACATTTCTACTGGCTCTAAGAATTTAATCCGCAGCAATCAGTAGAGCCGAGTCTCCTGTTTCCCCTTTCTTTTTCAGGGTCAACAAATATATGTCAAGACGGCTCTGGCAGCTTCTTTTCTGTGCCATCATTTAATGATGATAGAAGAGGAGTCTTTGTGCTCAGAGGTCTGCAGTGCCAACTGGCCATTAGAGAAGCCCAGCGGAGGTGGGAGACACACATACAAACATTAAATCAGAACATCCCGCGATGAAGCTGAAGAACATTTCGGACTGGGTGTTCGAGGACTTTGTTATGCAACATGCGACCTTAAAGGCGGGAGGGCAGCTGGGTAAGAGGTGTCAAAAAGCAGCAGGTATTTATTTTGGGTTTGAGTGAAATGTCAGCGAGGTATGATGTACAGTATCCATTTTCACCTGTATTCTCTGCATTTGTTATTTTCCAGTCACTGTACCTGTGATATTTTGGTGTCTCTCAAATAATTCTTCAATTGAAGCTGAATCAGGTCTTTGAGACATTTACAGCTTGGACATAAAATTTCCAAACGTACATTTGGTATGTCCCTGAAACACCCTGCAATGGTGCGTTTGACTGCGCAGGTTCACAAAAACCAGAGCCCTAAGAGAGCTTTCAACATCCTCAAATACTACAGATGTTATGTGCTCCTTGTGCTCATTACTGCGAAGTTAAGAGCTCCCAAGCTTCCTTTCAATTTTTGTCCAAAGCTTCAGGGAGCAGTGTGCAGCAAACATCTTTTTAATTTGAGCAGTGGTTTGTTGGTCTCTACCCGCAGGCTCTGAGATTCATCGCTTGGTTTTTAGTTTCCTTGGTGAAAGGTGTTACGTATTGAGGAGTTGCTATATTAAACTTATAAAACAAGACAAGGGTGGTCTCTCTGCACCTCGCTGACACCTCGAGCGTCATTATCTTTTTAAATAAATGGTGTTATTGTTAAGCAGAGAACTGCTGTCTCTCTGATTGGACATTATTCTGGTACTACTGAGTGTTAGAGACAGAGACCCAAAGGGCAAGTATAACCGGATTTCTCAAAATTGTAGTGTTATTTTCAGAACATCATATTCGAATGACTCCAAGGTGAAAATGTACAATTATAGTCATAGACTGCATAGTGTTTTTCCCCCTCTCCGGACACATTCCTTGAAGCATGAGTTGTTGCTGCTCATATTTATTGCTGTTTTTTGCTTGACCTGATTTTACATTTCCGACCGTTGCATAACTTTTTCCACCCGCAGGTTTACAGGGAAACTTTTTGTCCTTAAGTTTTTCATATTGCAAGGTTTCCCACACATTCATCTATATGTGGCGGCCCACCATGTTGACAGCATCCTCTGTCATGTACTGATTATTTTTAGAGCTGGACTGTTTATTAGAAGTGCTACTGGAATATAAACTCACTGGCCTCTATACTAGGTACACCTTACTAGTACCGGTTTGGACCCAATTTCACCTTCAGAACTGCCTTAACTCTTGGTGGCATAGATTCAACAAGGTGCTGGAAACATTCCTCAGAGATTTTGGTGCATATTTACATGATGACATCACACAGTTGCTGCAGATTTGTCGGCTGCACATCCATGACGTGAATCTCCCGTTCCACCACATCCCAAAGGTGCTCTATTGGACTGAGATCTGGTGACTGTGGAGGCCATTGGAGTACAGTGAACTCATTGTCATGTTCAAGAAACCAATTTGAGATGATGTGAGCTGTGTGACATGGTGCGTTATCCTGCTGGAAGTAGCCATCAGAAGATGGGTACACTGTGGTCATAAAGGGATGGACACGGTCAGCAACAATACTCAGGTAGGCTGTGGTGTTTAGACCATGCTCAGTTGGTACTAAGGGGCGCAAAGGCGCTTTGGGGTTGCATTTGATGTATGAAAGGCGCTATATAAATAAAGATTGATTGATTGATTGATTGATTGATTGATTGAAAGTGTGCCAAGAAAATCTCCCCCACACCATTACACCACCA
>NC_065523.1:29483622-29507918 GCF_006386435.1 Epinephelus moara | reverse complement strand
TGTGGTCTTCTGCTGCTGTAGCCCATCTGCTTCAAGGTTGGACGTGTTGTTGGTTCAGAGATGGTCTTCTGCAGACCTTGGTTGTAACCAGTGGTTATTTTAGTTCCTGTTGCCTTTCTATCATCTTGAACCAGTCTGACCATTCTCCTCTGACCTCTGGCATTAACAAGGCATTTTCACCCAGAGAACTGCTGCTCACTGGATATTTTCTCTTTCTGGGACTATCCTCTGTAAACCCTAGAGATGGTTGTGTGTGAAAATCCCAGTAGATCAGCAGTTTCTGAAATACTCAGACCAGATCGTGTAACACCAACAACCGTGCCACGTTCAAAGTAAATCACCTTTCCTCTCCATTCTGATGCTCAGTTTGAACTTCAGCAGGTCGTCTTGATCATGTCTACATGCCTAAATGCATTGAGTTGCTGCCACATGATTGGCTGGTTAGCTATTTGCTTTAATGAGCAGCTGCACAGGTGTAATTATTTAAGTGGACGGTGAGTGAATACACTGTTTGAAAATTCCTTACACCACACTCTCAGAGTGCAGCACATACCCAGGTCACAGAAAGAGGAGCAGAACGTCAGGCGCAGTGAAAGGGAAACTGTTCATTGTGATTGCTCTAACAGTTTGCATTTACTCGCCTCTGCAGCAGCTGCTCCTCTTGTCCATGGATCTGATTGGACTGACTGATCAATTATTCTCCCCACAAGTCAGACTCCCCAAACTGCTGCTGAGTAAAACAAGAACTCGTGAGGAGTTCTGAATGTGCTGCGTTCACGGACCCGCAAAAACCTCCAAGTTTTGAGGATGGACACAAACTGAAAGTTTGCTGACCCTCCCATTATCAGCTACTGTCGCACATAGATTTTAATTCAGTGGCAAACACTGTATTAGTTACCAGTTTTGCTGGTTTAGTAGGTATGTGCTTACTGTAGATTGTGTCAGGTGAAGTGTGTTAGGGCCCTGACACACCAAGCCGACAGTGGTCAGTGTTGGGTCATTGGTTAGCGTCTGTCGCCATGTGTTCCACTCCCTTGGCACTAGTTGGTCATTATTAAAAATATACATCACCATAAACTGTTTATATCCCAAGTAATGCTCTTACTACAGCCCCATGCACACTATTTTGACATGTTGTGGGCACATCCAAAGGTTTCTGTGCAAAGTTATGGTTGTTATTATTAGACAGTGGCTGTAGCCTCTTAGAGCAGGTTTCGCAAACTGACCTTTGTAAAAATCATGAATCAAACCTGGACCACCAGTGACTTTTACAACAAACTCAACAACAAGCACTTGACAAACAGACAATGTTTTTTGTGATATTATTTTTTTTTAATGTTGATTAATTCTGACACATCATTGTGTGATAAGTGAGCTCTGAGCCACATGGCATACCAAGTAGCTCTTTCTCTGCCTTTGATTAGCCCCGACCAGTCAAACAATAATGTCACATTTAATTATGTTAAAGTTTAATAATTAAAAACTTAATTTTCACTCTACACCAGACTGAAATTAAATCATGTCCAGAGGTCCGGAGGCTTGTTAAATGAACATTTAGTCTTGCATGTAGTTTATAATGAAAATAAGTCTGTGGAGTCCGCGTCTTTAACTTTTCTTTTCAGTTCCATCTCTCTAAGTGAAACAGCGTGAACGGTGCATGGAAATTAAACAGCATAGAATTTGCATAAAATAAGAAGGGGATGGGGAGCCTCTGCTGCTGTGACATATATACGACCTACCCCCTGCTAGTTTGTGCTGTGAGCTTATCAAGCCTTCACAAACGTTTCAAATTCACTGAGATAAAGAGAGACTTCAGAGACTCTCTGATTGTATGGTGTGTATTTGTTGAACATTTTGAAATTAAAGTCTTATTATAATATTTATTCAAAATGTTGTCTGGAAGCTAAAATTATATATAACCTTTAAGGTGTTTCAGGGGGGCATTTGTCCTCTCTGAGCTTTCAATGTTGAACAAGGAACATGAAGAACACTATCTATGGAGAATTAAATCACTCTTAAAGGTGTGCTTGAAAATACAGTTTTGTCTGTTTGACAGCAAGAGGCGAAGGATTTTTATTTACATATTGTTTATATGATAATGTATGAAGTCACTGCATCAGTCAAAAGATCTTTCAATCTGCAGTGATTCCCGTATTTTACAGAAAGTGAGCTCATACATACCTGCTCCCTGACGTCCATGACTAGTTACAAATTATCTCTTCAACCCTCAGTCATACAGATGCTCACTGTGTACAGTGTAGGTGTAGGTACTTTATATACATGGGCTGAACCATGCATCAAATACAGTCTCATGGGGAGAAGCTGACTGGTTTAAAGCAACTTATTCTTGTCACGAATCAGGCTGTCAGTCTGTTCTTTGAGGATTGTAGAGATTCAGCCATCAGCAGGGGGATGGATATGAGAAAATCTCAAAGGCCACAGAGAACCTTTTCTGTTGGGGAAACCATATGGGCTATATTGTCGAGGTGGGTATATATAGGTCACCCTTTTGTTATAGGGAGGACTGTATTGATCAGTGGGCTGCAGCGCTTCAGAGTGCCTTTCTGGGTTTTGAGGCCAAGGCCAGCTCTCTCAAAGTCAGTGTCTACGTCTGACATTACATACACAAATACATTTTCCATCAGCTCTATATCCAGTGAGGTCTTCTTTTGTGAGCGCAGTCAGGTTAAGACACAAAATGGAAAACAGCAGAAATGCATGACCTGGATGTTTTAATGCCTCCAGCTCCCGCTACAGCTGTGGCTGGTGGCATTGTTTTTTCTGTTTGTCCATCTGTATGTATGTATGTATGTACCATTCTTATGAACACAAGATCTCAAGAACAGCTTCAGGGAGTCTTTTAAAATTTGGCACAAACGTCCACTTGGACTCAACAATGCGCCCACAAGACATGTTTTTGGCCATGACTCAAGAATTCATATGCTTTATTGCAATTGTGGAAAAATTCCACACAAATGATGAAGTGATGACATTTATATCATGTCAAAAGTCAACCTCAACGTGACATCATAATGTTCTGCAAAAAACACATTTATTGCCATTAGTTAACACTATAGCTCAGGAACAGAAAGGGACATATTTGGTCAGATACTGAATCAATGACTTGGGTCTTGGGTTCGGCTTTGCAACCCGCCTCCACCCCAGCTCCTCCTTTGCATGTTGTATCTGACTTATCAATGTCATTTCTTTTTGTTATTGATGCTGCTCTGTTCTGCTCCCACCGCGACAGAAGTGGTCCTGAATGAAGTATAAATCTTGTGTGCTGTTGGGAGGGGGGGGTGTGTGTGTGAAGCAAACCTGACCTTTTTGCGAAGGCTTTCAACAGTAAGGTGGCAAGGCAGTAATTCTAGTTTTCTGCTGATCTATGTTTAGCATAGATACAATCGGTTTCCACAAAACGTGACATCCTTGTATGACGAAGGGGGAAACAAAGCATTTACTATCATGCATGAGAGTTTCTGTGTAGCTTCCTGCACGTCAACCTGGACCCTATTTCTAGTTCAAGTGACTACTGGGAACAATTTTTGAAACTGGTCCATTATTGAGCGAGGTTGCAGTGGCGAAACAGGCCAACGTAATGTTCTCAGGGCATGTGGACACCTTCAATGTATGTCCACTAAAAGTGCTCGTTTCTGCCACTGACAGGCTCTGATTGTTATTCTTAGTGTCTGACAACATTATGGAAAGGATCCCTAAAGAGACAGACCTTTTTGTTTAAGAGTAGGATCCTATTGTTTAACCAGAAACAGCCCCGAAATTGCAATTGCCAAATTCAGACTTCATTTAAATAAACATTTATTCAGTCATTGTTAAACAAACATCATTCAAAGTTGACAGAAACAAAAAAGAACTTTCAGAAAGCATCTTGGTTTGTCTTTCCACTGTTCTAACAATCACCAATTTTGGTTTGTTTAGAATAAATCATCAATTCACCCAGTTAGATGTGCTGGCTCCATACATGCTAAAATTACTGTATATTTAACTGGAGTCTGGTGGAGTCTAATGTTAAATTTGCTTCATCCAAACAGTGTCAGATTGTTAAGTCACTGGTTAATAAGTTGTGAGCCTCCAAGGACCTGTTGTTCTTAAGGTTGAACTGTGTGTAAATCCCTGTGTGATACATCACATTATCAAAACATAATGTTAGGCTAATGGTGTTGAGTAATGTTAGCACTACTACTGTCTAAAAACTGTGATCGGAATTCGCTTAAACATGCTAGTCACACATGATAGTAATAATGGCTGTAGGGAAGTGATATTATGGTAAGTTTAAATAATCATGTTCAGTCAAACCTTTATTTAATACTAGGGAAATCAGTTGAGGGAGACCCTCATCTTCAATGATGCTGAGCATGAACAAAGACATTAAAAACAATCAATAAGCAAACAAAGAACCATCATGCATATCAGTTAAAACAGATATGAAATCATACAAAACAGCAAACAACAATAGCAATAAATGACTTCTAAAAGAAGAAATACAGGGTGATAAAATTATTCAATGTATAAGGTGCACTGTACGAGAATGACAGAGGCAATATCATTTATGTAAAATGAAAAAAATATTGGCCCTAACATTGAGCCCTGTGGGACACCTTTAGTAATATAAGAAAAAAAAAATGGAATGAACATCACCCATCTTTACACACTGCAGTCTATTAGAGAGGTAGTTTTCAAACCACAGGCAGCTGACGAATCAAATCCAATATGGGAAAGTTTCTTTCAAAGTAACAAATGGTCAACTGCGTTGAATCCCTTAGACAAGGGACTCATCACTTAAACTGTGAACCAAATCTACCTTTGGGTACAAATAAAGTTACCTTACCTTACCTTACCTTACCTTAAGTCTATGAACAGAGCAGCACGAGACATTTTGCTATCCAAGGCTAGTGCAATGTCATTTAGAACCAGGGAGGTTGCAGATATGGTACTGTCCATAGGCCTTAACTCAGACTGATAGGGAGTGAGTACAGAAAACAATGAGATAGGAATCTTAGTTGATTATTTACCAGGGATTCCAAAATTTAAGCCAGGCAACATAATATAGTGTCCATAGTGAACGTAATAATGTCTCTTACCAGGTAGTTCAACCATAATGAAGATATCTGGGAAAGACACTGCCAGCCATTTAGTTGGATCATTCGTCCGATCTTTTATGAGATACGGACAACAACTTCTGAAAGTAGTGGTCTTTGTGAAGTGACAACAAGGACTCTATGTAAGATTTTTTTGCTTCTATATAAGACATGACACCTTGTTGACATTAGCATGTCAGTTTAAATACCACGCTTTCCTAGCATTCAGGCTGGGGGTAGAACTGTTTCCCCCCTTGGCTGACTACATCCCCCAACTATGACTAGACACAGACTATATCTATGCTTTAAATAGGCGAAAGTGCTATTGCAGGGTTTGGTACACTATGCTGCAAAGGAACCAAGGTTGTTCAGTCACCACAAACATTTTGTTGGACAAATCTGTCGGGGTCACACAGAGGTAGTGCTGACAGCTTAATATTCCAAGGATATGGTTGATAATTCATTGTACACTTTAAGCAGAATGAAATAAGGTGGCCGCCAGCTGCAGAAAAACATGTAGACGAGTAATGGCACTTTTCTGATACAAATTATTTAGTCATCAACAACTTATGCAACACGCTACCTGAGGGAATGTTGATTAATAAATCACATGGGACCTACAGAGAATTACTATGTAGATATCTGTTTTTCCATCTCCAAGCATATTCTGCCCCATGGAAGATAAACATATCTTCTTGTTTTGAAAGCCCTTTGTTTTTGCCTCAAGATCTTCAAGGTTAACTCATTCTTCAAGCAGTAGATAAGCTGTAGATAACTTGGGGCATGCAACAACCTTGGTGAAAGTTGCATCAGCGTGATTAAATGGAAGAAGGCACTGCCAGTACTGACATTTTTGCTGTTGTCACTGTTATTTACATTAACAACAGCAATGATATGGAGCCCCAAAGTGTTCAACATTAAATGAGGAGCTATACAAAAGCCATATAAGTGAATTGTGAAAATATCCAGGAAATTTTTGAAACACATCACGTTATTGTCATTATTTCCATTTTCATAAAAACAAACACTTCTGGTTTTGCTCCCACTTTTCACAGGTTTAAGATGAAGCTCCGACCCCTTTCATGCACTAAATAGTTAAATTTCTCTAGTTTTAGCTGAAAGTTTGTTGAAGTCTGTGTTAGTAAGCACTTCTTCTTTTCAAAGATAATCTATCCACCTGACAGGTGTGGCATATCAAGATGCTAATTTAGCAGCATCATTACTACACAGATGTGCCACGGAATGGTCAAAATAAAAAGCCACTCTAAAATGTGCAGTTGATTAGAGGTTTTCTAAAAATGATAAGCAGCAACACGCATCATCAGTACATCTGTGCACAGCCACAGAGCTGAGTTCCTTTTTACAGGAGATAAATCCGTTTAAACTGGCGAGTAAACAACAGCTTGGGCAGTTGTTAAATCTAAATGTTTTCCCTTACCCGTCTTTACTTGCTTGTTGCGCAATTGATGCAACAATACTTTGTATTTTGTTGCACAACATAATTGGGTAGTTATGCATCTTTTTGCCCATATGCTGCATTTGTTGGAACAAAATGTATTCACCCTGTAACTCCATTGTTTGGTTTAATGGAGGCACTGACCACCTCCTGTTCTTGTGCTCCGGTTGTCCTCTCAGTATAAGTAAGTTTAAAATCTCACACTTGTCATAAATTACCTCCATTATGAGGAAGCAGAAGGATATAAGGTAGCACAGATATTGATACAAAACAATTAGCAGTCAGAAGGTAGTATATGTGCTGACTGGGATGATATAATGTACCTAAACCAAGTGGCAACCTCTGGGGTTGAAAGATGAAGCCAACACAGAGGTGCCTGAAAAGGGATTTATACTTGTGTGGTAGTGTGTCTGTGTCATTCTGCAGTTACACCTCCAAAACACTGGTCGGTGGCGGGGTTTCTGTGAAGTGCTGTGAAACATGGCTTAATAGTGACAATTTCAAACACAAGTACACAAATCAGCTTCACTACATACTTGAAACCCATCGGCTGTATTCGGTGTCTGACTTCTGGCAGACGGCGATACAGTCTCTGGGGGCAGACCCCCGATTTTTTGGCATTCCGGTTTGATTTGGGCGGAAGAGGCGAATTTCCGTTTCTGACTTCCGTTTATATATAAGTAAATATGCTGAACCATTGCGATGGATTCAGAGTTTGCAGTGACGCCAATTATGTTCCACCTCGTTAGTTCACCGCACGGACCGTTTAACCTGGCAACAACTGCAGCCGGCTCAAACGTGATTGATCAATATCACGCGGACTACAAACAGCCTAGCACCAGAAACCAGGGCTCTTCCGCTCTTCTTCCGGAAGCAAGATCTCCGGGGTTTGCCTACATATAGAGACTAGCTTCACTATAACTCGCAGCATTCACAGACAAAGCACTTTTGAACACATTTACCCACAAATACAACATGCTAATGGTTTTAGCACAAGCGTGTGGCATTTCATATTGTATAAATTAGCCTAGTGGCTAGCGGACTTTTCCTCCACTCATACAAAGCCAGGGACAATGGCAACATTTAACAAAGGTTACATTACAAAATTCAGCTCCATTACAACTCACAAGGCTCACTGACAAAACAACGTTTTCCAAACAAATCTAAAATGCTAACGTTATTAGTACAGGCTACGTGGGGTATGGCGTAGGCGTCTACGTTGATGCAGAGCCTGCACCGTAGGTACGGTGTCGATTCGATGCAGCAGTATAAATCCCACTTAAAACTACAGTTTTTTTAATGGCCACTTGAGGCTGGCTCCAGAGGCGAGTCAACCCATAGACCCCCATGTTAAAATATCCAACTTGACAGCAGGAATAAACATTTTTACAACCTCGTTCTCGGCTTCTCAGTCAGATCCCTCCCTTGATCCTCCACAGGTCCACCCACTTGCCCAAATATGGTCATTCTGGCTCCAAAAATACCAAGATGGTGAGAGCCGCAATGCTGAACTCAAGGCTTCAGAACAGGATTCCACAAACCAGAGGGTGATGCTACAGTAGCTATGTCCGTGATATTTGCAGTCTATTAACTAAACAAGCTGTGTAGAAAATAGCATCATGGAAACGACTGAAACTTTTCCCAGAAGCATAAATTTAAAACGCTGCCCAGCACTTAAATTTCTGTTGAGTAACACAAATCATCTTAAAAAGAGACATCATGAAATAAACCTTTCATTATAATGAGTTGAGTACTTCAATTATTTCACAAATTGTTGGTTGATATAGCTAATATATTTCACACAATTAATTAATTTGATTACTTATTTCATAATGTGTCTTTCATTTGTATAACACTGAACACTTTCGGGTTCCTTACTGAGATCTCCACTGTTTGTACACAGAGCCGACTGTGTTGAATCAGCAATAAAATGTTCCTTCTCTCCAGTCAGCGAGTTCAACTATGCTGAGTTCTCGCCTGATTTTCCAGTGAAGGTCTTAATGTTAGTGGGCTGCCAGCTGTAGACTGCAAACACACACACTCCATCCCTGACTTTACACACACTGCACTCTGTCTCCGAGGCGGAAGTGTGAAAACTCTTGAGTGTCATGAAGCTCATCAAGGAGGCGCACTTGGTTGGTTTCTGTGTTTGGGTTCCAACGTGAGCCGAGGCTTTGTTTGACTGTGTAATGCAGCGAGATAATGGAGAGTAATGTGACCAGCCATGTCTACCAATAGGGCGACTGTAGACTGCAGTGGACACACACTGTTTGTTTTGCTCTGATAGTGTTGCTCAGGGGGAGGCAGCAGTTTTGATTTTATTTATAGAAATATAGCACATGTAGGTTTATCATATTCCTCCTCAACAATCAGAGACAAAATGAAATGCAATAAAACTACCTGTCTATAATTTTTTAAAAATGTACCAGTCATGACGCACCCAAGAAGCCCTTAATTAAAAGATTAGGCTTGAATGACATAACAATGGTTTCATCACTGATATGTTCAAGAAATTATTATTTGTCTTCTGTATCCTTGTCTCCACTCAATATGTTTCATCTCAGCAGACCTTGAGATGAAATAACATCAAAATTACTTTCATAGACAAAGAATTCTCTGTTTGAGTCTGCACTAATACCACCTGAATGAATCCCCATTCTCATCCAGCATCAACTTGGACATCAATGACAGCAATAACGGGACAGATAAATAAATACTGCAGCAGAAACGTTGCCTATTCATAAGAGATGCACTGAGTTTAGGTGAAGAGCCTTATTTTAAGTCTTATGTTTATGCAAAGATTAGTTAATAAGCAGGTATGTAAGGTCAAAGTGAAAGCAGGGCTTTGTTTATTTAATTCTGTGTAAAAAGTTCCAGTACAATTTTATTTATATTTTGCCTCTAGAAGATGCACTGAACTCAAGTGAGGAACCTTATTTAAGCCTTATTTCTAAGTAAAGATTTGTTAATTAGCAGGAATATGGCAAAACAAGGAAGTGAAAGCAGTGCTTTGTTTAAATGTAAAAGTGCAAAGAAAATATTTTGTCCTTATCATTTTGGTCTTCATCATTCAGCCTTACTTTTGGGGCAGATTTTGGACAAATTTGCGAACAGATTTATGAAAAAAAAGCACTCAAAAATAACTTTTCTGCCATTTCTGCGGTGGCAATTCCATCCATTCACATAGAGATGCATTTCCTTGTGTTGAACATTAGGGGCATACTCCATATTATATAAAAATATAAAAAGCACATACAGTTAGAAATATTCTACAGTTACAATTGACCTATGGCTAAGCCACGCCCCCCTCCTCTCACTCAGACAAACTATCAACATTCAGTGACTGGCGCTATGGCAGGTGTCACCGTACAGGGCATTTCGCAGGAGGCAATAGATGATTTTTGGGGACATAACGATCAGATGTATGTAAATTTACCATTTACATACAGTCTCTTTCAAAATAAAGGCACTATGATGGTACAACACTGCGACTTCACCTTTTTTCCCCCCTCAACAAAAGCAAGTAGTTAGGTTTAGAAAAATAGAACAGGGTTTAGCTTTATAATCTTACGGGATGCAAACACAGCTCTCCCAAGTGAAAGTCAGTGTTTGTTGGATCCTTCCACTCTACTCTGACTTTTACTTTTCCCGGCGTGTTTCCTACCGACGCTGACGCCGACTAGCACCTTTAAACTATATTGTGACCAGCCACATATCATGCCAATGTTAAAGGACAGCTTTTTTTGTCCGTTTCCAGGCCAAAACGCTGGATTCCGATGACTTCAGAGTGAGACCGGGTCGGACAAAAGATACATAACTACTACAAAGACACAAAACAACTACAAAAGAGACAAAACTGTCTTTGTTTTGCTCCTACAGTTTATAAGAGAGGTGGCAAGGCCCCTTATGTCACAATCTGCCAATGGATGTAGCGCTTCGAGACAAACAGAAGGTATTTATACACACTTTTGAGACCTGCAAACCCAAACACAGTAGTGTCAAATAAATTGACGGATTACTCTACTTGTTATGTATCGTCACTGCATGAGTTAGACACAGTTAACTTTATTTAAAAAAGGCTTTTAATCTAGGTACACGCAGCTGTTAAACTTCGAGGTTGCCTTCCTTATTACCTTTTTCGGTGTTGCCACATCTTCAACACAGCTGCAGACCTTGTGAGTGTGTAGACACTAGTGTTGTGAACGTACAGTATGTGAATGAATGCTACAGTGCTCCGATTCCACAGATGGAAGAATACCAGGGGATCAGAGCGAAGAGGTGGAGCCTGAACAACCGCAGTTACATAAAATAATTGGTAGCTTACATAACTGTTCAATGTTTGATGTAAGATGTTTTTCATGGCACTCCTGCGGCACAGCTGCACTTTTGCTATCAATTAAAAACATTTAATGATTGCAGGTTACATTTGGTCTTCCCACATACGTGTCCATCACTGTGACTGCTAGTGCCTGGAATGACTATCAAAGTTATTTCAGGTAGAAGCTGAAGCAAAATGATGGATTTCTTGAGTGTGATACACGAGCAGCTGCATTAACAAGCACAACAGGGTGTGGAAAAATATTGCCTTGTCAAAAATTGGCACTGTTGATACATTGGCCTTTTTCACAGTGGCCTTAGAGTCAACACAACTGGCAGAAAAAATGCATGTTTCTGCAAACAGGTTATGGTACCTTTGCACATTGTTACATAGTGGGAACCTTAAAACTTTACATAACAACATTTAGTTATGGTTAGGAAAAGAACATGCTGCAGTGACTTCCTGTTTACACTGCTATTGACTGGGTGGCATTACAGATGTTTGCTATGTCAAAATGTGTTCTATCGAAAAGGTCCACTGCATACAGAATAGATCAGCTAAAAATCATATTGGGTTTAAAGGTCCAGTGGATTTAGGGTGAGACATGGCAGTCATTGACTAACTAATCGGCGCTGGTTATTAATATTATTGTGGCATATATTATGAATACAGTCCATCTGATGCTCTTTTTTTTTTTTTTTTTGTGTTACCATTTCATCACTACTACAAATACAACTGTAGCCAGTATCTCACTATCACTATCCTCATTCATATTCTAAGAAGCTACAAGTTATCTTCAGCCACAAAATAAGGCTGAAAACCTGGAAATCAGAACAGAAGTACAGAGAGTTGTTGCATAGAGATGATACACCATCTCATCTACAGTAGTTGCATTGGTGTGAACCGGCAGGATTTTAGAACGCTGCGGAGCGACACATTTCAGGTAGTTGCATGTTTCAACTGAACTGGGCTTTAGAATGAGCTTTTTATATCTAGGTAGGGAGCAGGTCCTTGTCCACTGAGTCCCGCATGTTGCACTGTCATGTTTCTACAGTAGCCCAGAACAGACAAACCAAACACTAGCTCTAGATAGGGCCTTTGGCATTTTTGTGCTTTCACATTGAACACCAAAGTTGCAGCAGCAACACTGGAAAAACAGATTTTTTAGATGAGAAATTGCTTTACTTAGTGGTTATATTAGGAACTGATGTTCCTTGAATGGTCACTTGAAGCTGGCTCCAAAAGGAGTCAGTCACCATGGACTCTCATGTTTAAATGCCCAACAATAAAGTGGAAATAAACATGTTTGTAGCCTGATCTCTGTAGCAATTTTCCCATTAATGACAACTGTACAGGGTGTTCATTTTTAAATAGGTAGCAGGAAGACACTAGGAGCCAGGGGCCAGTCAGCCTGAGCTGTTAAGAGGCTCAAAGAGAGCAGGTGTGTGAGCCTGATTCTTGATCTGTGAAAACTCCTGTGCATGCTTGCCTGCTTACCCATAGATTGGTGCACCACACCTCTGCAGCAAGCTGCTTGAACTTTTAATTGCTGTTACAATATTACTGTTAGGGACCCTGACCCACACTGACTGTTGGCTTTGTTATTGAAGTTCACCTGTAGTTATATGAAAGTTAAATTGGGCGTTACATACAACTCACCAATTTAAATCCTATTAAAGTTTAAAGTTACACATAACCAAGGACGTGGCTGCTTTGAGTGACAGGCTGTCTGTGAGGTGTTTCCACAGTCTGTGAATCAGACCCACCTCTCGCTCCTTCACAGCTCCACCCTTTCATCCAAATATGGTCTCTTCTGGCTCCAAGCTGAAAATCAAACTCCTAATGCATCGAAATGCCAAAGTCAAGGCTTCAGGGGCCAGTTGCACCAACAGGGCTTACACTAGGTCTTAAGATAAGTCAGGTGTAACTTAACGTTAACCTCAGCTTGTTAGACGAGTGACCGAACAAATGAAAAGTGCCCTGCTAATGTCTGTTATCAAGCAAGATATCAGGGTAATTAACTGGTCCGGAGCAGCACATGAAGCAGCAGAATATAAACTTAGCAGCAAATGTCACTTGGGTCCATTCAGATGCTGGTGTGGTCCTTTCTCTTTAATACCACTGCTATCAGTGCACTGTTGGTACATGAGTTGTAAGCTGTAGCCAAGTTTGTTTGTCTCTCCTCTGCTTCCACGTGGAGCATCATGTCAATCAAACACAGACACATTTCTCCTGTGCAGCTCTATAAATCTTTGTATCTCAATGTCTGTCTAACATACAGTTAAAACACTGGCTATTTGGAGCAAATAAACACAAACAGTCCAACAATCAAATTTGTGCTAATGATGATGCTAACTGTTAATTATGGCAAAAGATGTAGCCATTGCGTACTCCTATTTTGAAGCACACGTTTCTTTATTTCGGTTAAAATTTACTGCATGTGTCAAGAAGATACTTTGAAAGTGTACTTTTAAAGAACAGTATAGCATTGCATGATAAACCAAGGCAGTGACAGACACCTGCAGCAAAGATACAGATGACTAACAATAGCTGTTGCTGTTCATCTTAAGTTTATACTCACATGTCTTTGCTTGTAAATGTACATGTCTGCCTTTCTCTATCCCTTCATTTTGAAGGGCTAAATTGGTCTGTTGAAGTTTCTGGAACATGTGTGTATGTAAGGAGGGATGGGTCACAGCTCCTCTTAAGGATGTAGGGAAGTGCGTTATTCTGAGAATCCATTTCCATGCATTTGACAATATGGGTAGGAAGGAGCTATGAACTCAAGTCTGGGTTCATCCAGCCCTTTGACCATTATCATGTCATCAGATCTTGCCACTTTAGCAGCTGGGAACACGTGCACCACTGAGCAGCCTGTGGAGAGCAATCTAAAGTTGAGAGAGATCTGGCCAACGGAACAAAGGATGTGGGAAGTAATAGCAGCTGAATAATTTGTTGCACATACGTACAGAATGTTGTCTGCAACAAAAAACAGCTTCTGATGATCTGAGAGGTTTTGGATCACGGGTCCTCTCACTGTTTACACTAAAGATGAGTCTCATATCTAAATAAATGTGGATTTCACTTCTTAGTTCTTTTCTTTTTCAGTCCTCATTGGTACAGAACATGATCTGCCACATGATTCTGAAAAATATCCGCGATGTGCGTCATTGTGTCTGCATGGGTGCATGGGTGCCTATTAGCAGGAGGTGTTTCGCATGGCTTAACTGTCAGTCACGTAGCCTACAGAAGGAAACAGGCCGGGTATTTGTGTGTGTGTGGGTGTTCTTGGATATTTCAAAGTTTGAATTGTTCAGCTGCACTTTGTTTCTTCTACAAAGAGTGAACGTTAACAGAAAGATGACCTATGTCTACTCTTATAAAAGCCCTGATCATTAAAGGAAATGACCACTTTAGAATGAAAATACAGACAGTACTTACTGACCCTCATGCCGACAAGAAGTCCAGTGTAGTTTTTTAATCCACAAAACTCGTTCGGGGTATCGGAGGATAACAGCTAGACAAATTTTTCCATACACTTGAAGTGCATGGAACCCACGTTCAAAATCATTTTGCAAATGTAATAAAACTCTGCTCATGCATTTCAAAAACGTCAGAACGGCTCGTCCGTTGTAATCCAAGTGCCCTGATGCCACGGCATGCAAAATTGCTCGCTGCGTTTACATGGCAACATGTTCAGAGACGTTCTCGAGTCTCGCGCGAGTTGCCATGTAAACACAGCACACCTGCAGGGCAGGCTACCTGACCACGGTGAGAAATTATACTATAAAAGTGGAGTAAATTATGTCTTTTCAAGTCAATTTTGCATGCCACGGCTTCAGGGCACTTGGATTACAACGGACGAGCCGTTGTGATGTTTTTGAAATGCATTAGCGGAGTTGTATTACATTTTCAAACTGATTTGGGACATGGATTCCATGCACTTCAAGTGTATGGAAAAATCCGGCTAGCTGTTATCCTCCAATACCCCGAACGAGTTTTGTGGAATAAAAAACTACACTGGACTTCTTGTCAGCATGAGGGTCAGTAAGTACTGTATTTTCATTCTAAAGTGGTCATTTCCTTTAAAAAGAAAATTAGTAGACATAATTTATTTATGATTAATGCTTCCCCAGCTCCATAAAGTGCTCTGGGTCCTAGTACACGCTGTCGTGCATGTATTATCTTGATACAGATGGAGACTTGACACTGGACAAAATCAACATACATATTACGCAGCAATCATCACTGCATATCTGACAAAAATGTCAAAGAAGAAGAAGGAAAAAGAATAAATTAATCATTTAATTGAATTGTTTTACAGTATATTTATAATTTAAAAAAATAAATTATAGCTTATATAGAAAAGCATGCAAAAAAGAAAACTGATGCAGATGTATTTGCCTGTTTGAGGACATATAGCAAATGGCACCATTTTTAATTTAATAATAATCTTTTTTTTCTTACATCTCTGAACACAGGTATATTTCCGAGGTGGAAATCTAAATCACTTGCAAAGGCCTGCTGTCTCTACAGACCCCTCCACCTCAAACGCACTGCCTGCACGGTCTATACTTATCCCCCTGACAACAACACGTAAAAGCAAATAATATCAGATAAGTCAGACATGTATGACTTAGACCACACTGTTTGATGAGGAATCGGATTGCTCCTCCAACCACTGCGCCTTTCAAAGCCAAGCGTGTCTAATTGTCGGTCTTTCATTGAATTTTCTGCACCAAAGGAAACCTACAAATTAGAGAAAAGCCAATATGTTGTCTTGACGCGGCCTCGGCAGCTTCAGTTCACCATAGCAACAGTGTTTTAATCTAGATGGGAGGACATCAGCTCAATCCTGTTGTCTCTGCAGACCCAAAGATTGAGGTGAAGCCTGGAAACAGCTTGAGGATGTTCCTGTCAGTGGAAATGGAAAATCTGTTTACACATAAGTTCACAGTAATTTTAATTGTTGGATAGTAGTGTTTTGCAAACAAACACCTACACATGGCTCTTTTAATTAACAACAGATTTTATTATTTCTGACACACCAGGAGATAAACAACATTCTCCGGTGATTTGCATATAAATATTACTGATTAGATTTTTTTTTTTTTAATAACAGTGGGCGAATATTAACTAACTTTTCCCATTAAGATAAACAATATTGTTGCTGTTATGAAAGATCAACAGATTGATACCACACTCATGTTTGTATGCTAAAGATGAAGCTAAAGCCAGCACCTAGTTAGCTTAGCTTAGCTCAAAGACTTGGAACTAGGGTCAGAAAGGCTTGGTCAACTCACCCATCCTCTTAATCAGTACCACACATAAAGCTAACTGGCAACCCCTTAAAAACTGGCACCCACCGCAGGGTCTGGGAGCAGTTTTTTTCAAGGGATCGAGTCTGCATAGGGCCAGCTTCCTTTCTGTCTGGGGGCGACCCAAAGTCTGTAACCCAGTAACATCAGTAACCACCGACTCTCACTGCTGACACATTGTGGAGTTTTCTGATGGTGCCCCGATACTGCTTCACTCCCAGCGGACAGGGGGACACTCAACGTGAAATAAATGCAACTGGATGGAAAATCACATTTTTTTGCATCCGATCCGATACGGAGTCCTTTATTTTGATACAGAGTCAGATACCAAGTCTGATCTGCAGCACAAAATGTAAACAAATTCAATGTCTTCTTCTTGTCTTCAACAAACAAAATAGGCCTATATCTTTTATACATTGGAAAGTGGAGGCAACAATGAACAACATAGATGAAAAACCTGGCCATTTTTGTTGTTTTGATTCCTCCGATCTTTTATTACCGATTCCGATTTTGTAAAAATAACAAGATTGGCGCTGATACCTGATCTGATCCTCGGATCGGGACATCCCTACCATTAACAAAATGGTTTCAAGTTTCAATTATAGTAATAAAAGTTTGCTCAACCAAAAATAACCCTACTGTTTTTATTCCTTGAGGGTCATCCTGACTGATAATGATATAAATTCTGTAATACTGTGATACCGTGACACTGCAATATTTTCCAAGACAGTTACCTGTGAAAAGCTCATACTGTTGCAACACTACTTGGAACAGGAGGAAACTGCTAGCATGGTTCTCTTCAAAGGTGACACTTAGCAGCATTGTTAAAGCTCAACAATTAACAAATTATATCTTGTTTGTAGAAATTCTACAAAAGCAGTTCCCAGCTGGTGGGTCATGGTCCAAAAATGGGTCGCGGCCCATTCTGAATAGACCGCAAGTGACTCACGACGTGTCAAGTTTGTAAAAAAGAAAACACACTCTATTTTTAAGTACAGTAAGTTTCCAGCACAGAGCTTTTATCCTGAAGCGCCATTTTCTGCTGCAGAGTGAGTGATTAACTGACAGCTACTTGACAGAGACAACAAACTAGCTCAACGACATGGCCAGACACACTATGACGCTGAATATATTGAACTGCGTGGACCTCGAACTAATGACTAAGAAGAAAGAAAGAAAGTTGGGATGAACCACTCCTCTACAAAAACAAAATCGTGAAAACAACACGCTTCCAGGCTTCGTGCTAAGCTAACTAGCGGCTAGCAATAGCTTCATGTTTACTGCACAGAACGGCATCAATTGTCTCATGCAACTCTGAGCAAGAAGGTGATAATCAGATTTCCCAAAATATCAAAGTATTTCTGTAAGGCTTGATAATGATATTATTTTTACAAATTCATAAACTGTGCATTTCTGTATAGACTTCAGTAGCATGTAGCGTTGAGTCTGACACTGACATATTGGGCCTGAATGATTACAGGTTATAGATTCTGTTCTCTCACTGTGAAGGTGCTGCAAGAAAAAAACAGTCTCCGCTCTGTTACTCCTGTTACTCTGTAACTAATCTGCAGTGTGTATCTGCTCTCCACAGGGTCCTCTGAGGTCACGTTATCTTGCCTCTTAACTGCCTCTCCTGCTCTGGCAGCTTGCTTTAACAACTCTAAGCTCCCAGGCCTGGATGTCTCCTGTCTTTGTCCCCATTTCACTGATTCATTATTTTTACTTTCTTTAGTTTGAGCCTTGAATCTCACGTTTCTATTAATGGCTTTGCTCCTGCTTGCGTAACCATGACTGCTATGATTAATAAGAAGAACGTTATTGTGCAACTAAAATACCTGCACATGTCCTCACCTGCTCTCTTGGCTCAGCCACTGCTGATGTTTACATATTACCTCAGGAGCTTATAGTTGTGTCTCTTTCTTCCTGCTGGATTTAACTGTACACCGGACAGGAGCAGAGCTGGGGATGTTTTGCCACTCATGACTTCATGAAGTCGTCTAAATTTAGGTGGTAATATAAGTTTCAGTTGCTCACCGTCCACCTGAGCAAAACCTGGGTGTAATCTGACACTTGCACCATTGAGCAGGAAAATTATCAACAAAATCTGAGATTGAAATACAAAAGCACATTCAACAGGCTGTAAAACCTTTGCTCCCGTCTACTCTACCGAACTACCTCAACCATGGGTTTTTCAAGCCTGGCGACACACTTGGCTGTAATTGGCCTGAAGGGCTGCATACCTAAACACCTCTGAAGCAAATATGTTTGCAGCCAAGCGCAGTGAGGAGTTTACAGAAGTCTAAACCAGTATAACCAAACAACCTCTCAGACCCACTGTCACACCACAGATGAGCAAACACATCCGGTCGTAACAGCAGGCATTCACCCTGTCACAGGAGAGGAAACGCAGCTTTTAGGAACATCATGTACAGTACAGATCTTAATAGAGATAATGACGGACGGGCAAAAAAAGAAAACTTTACATGACATCGTCTCACAAAGCTTCCCTGGGGGAAATGTTTATTACATTTTACACATTTCAAATGGCACAAAGCAGATTTAGAAAAATAAAAATCCTTACTATACAATATCTACTACACTTTGCAGGAAGCTGTGTTTCAGATCAGTGCCCACTTACCGTTAGCTATATTAAAAACATCAGAACATCACATCATATTTTGGTTTAAGTGTCCCTAATCTATTCCTTTTAATTTCATTTTTATTGCCCCTCTGGTAGCTGCTGGGCCATTCACATGAATTATATCTGCTTAAAGGATTTTTTCAATTTTTTTTGTGATAACTAGTAGGCAAATTTCCTCTCCTTCAGTGTCAATATATTTGCAGTAAATTCAGAATACTGATTCAGGTTTGCTTTACAATATTTACAATTTGCAAGCGCTGTGTTCATGCAGTGAATAAACTGTCCTTCTTGCATGGGAAGACTGCCCCCTTGTGGCCATCAGCATGAAGTAAAGGTTTTCAGTGGTTACAATGAGCATGAAACTACCAGTAATACATGAGTGATATTTGAAAACAAAAATACTGTATCAAGCAAAGATCTGTGCTATGGGAGTGAAAATACGCTTTCAGATTTTTACGCAAACCAAACAATACATGAGCCGACTTCTTCCCACCAGTTAAAGATTTACTTATCAGTGAAATATTAAGGTTTTTTGGAGCATGAAAAAAGCTACAAGCTCTTGTCTTCCAGAGCTACAGGCAGGTTTACTTAACAATCATCTTCATGTCTGTTTTATCTCTGTCATATTTCAACTTTTCTATCAGCACCTGAATTCCACCTGTGTCTTATGCCATAAATTTCACCATCATGATTCCCACAATCATGCAGATCCACTGCAGTTTGACCATATTTTCCGATGAATTGACGACCAGTTTTTGAACCATATGTAGCTGTTGATTGGAGAGATATTTCCCTGTTGAAGGTATCCACAGTGAGCACTCATACGGCTGGCTCAGGTTTCCTTTCTGCACAACTATTTTACTGCTGACATAATTGTACTGTTGATTATCCACCGCTTCTTGTGTGACGGCAAGGTCTGTTAAGTTAACGTCTCCCTGGAACCAGTGGACGGTGCTATCGGGGTAAACTTCTGTGAACCAGCACTCAGCATAACTCTCATTGATGGAGGAGCCAACGCTTCCAAGGCAGTCTGTAAAGATTAAGGACATTTAGAAAGATAACAGAAGACAGGGAGGAAAAATGTAAATAAAGAAAAAGTCATAACTCACCTTGTACTGTGACTACAGTGTTCTTAGACCCTGATCCGGAAGTGGAGCGCAGTTTGCAGAGGTATGTTCCCTGGTCGTCTGGCATCACATTTAGGAGAGTCAGAGTGAGGCTGTGGTCACCACGCTCACACAGAACCTTGCGGTCAGGTTGGCCGTGTCCATTTTGACACACACTTTTGTCTCTAGCCAGCCATTCAAATGATCTAATATCCAACTGGTGTGACGAGACGGCATCACATTTCAGTGTCACATTGTTTCCACACTGGGCAGCGATCTGGGAAATGGTCTGTAGCTCCACACTTTCACTGACTGCATCATCAGAGAGAGGAAAATCAGTTATCTCTTTTAGTCACATTGTGTTATCATTTTTTTTATTTTATTTATGTCAATACTTAGCATTTTTTTTTGTATTCCTCCTACAGGTGATTTAGATTTGGGGCTGCTGGTAAACTGTGGTCGGTTATAGTTTTAGAGTTATCTTAAAGGACTAGTGAGACATTTTGGGAAATAGACTTCATCGTTTTATGACCAAAGGCTAGATTAGAAGATAGGTACCACTCTCATGTCTGACCACAATTAATATGTAGCTATAGCCAGCAGCCAGTTAGCTTAGCTTAGCACAAAGACTGGAAACAGCTAGCCTGGTTCTGTCCAAATGTTACAAAATCCACCCACCAGCACCTCTAAAACTCAACAGCGTTGAAAATCAAGATTAGAAAATATTTTGAAGATGTGGTTTGTGTTTGATTTAATCAAATCCTTGGAGTTTGATTGGAACACTAAAAAGTGGGCGGGCCTGGAGTTATGCATGCTAAGGAGCTACAGAAGACTTTAAATTATTGTTTTGTTATTTTTTGTGTAGTTGATTAGTCAAACTACAAACAATTGCGGGCTATGATAGGAAAGATTATTTTTATAGTTCTGTGCTGGTGATAGCCGTAGTCTAAGGTATTATGTTTTTTGGTTGTTCGTCCATCCGTTTGTCCCATTCTTGTGAACGCGAATTTCTTCAAATATGGCACAAATTTCCACTTGGACTCAATGATAAACTGATCAGATTTTGGTGGTCAGAGGGCAGAGGTCAAGGTCACCGTGACCTTGCATCCTTCTCAATCTCATGAACACAATATGTCAAGAACAGCTTGAGGTAATTACTTCAAATTTGGCACAAACGTTCACTTGGACTCAAACGATGCACTGATTACATTTTGGTGGTCAAAGGTCAAGTCTACATGATGTCATCTGTCTCATTTCTGTGAATGCCATATCTCAAGAACACCTAGAGGTCATTTCTTCAAATTTGGCACAAATATTCACTTGGACTCAACAATGAAATGACTAGAATTTTGTGGTTGAAGGTCAAAGCTCAAGGTCAGTGTGACCTCACAAAATATGTTTTGCCATAACTCAAGAATTCATACGCTACTTATGACAAAAGTTCACACAAATGTCTAATAGGATAAAATAATGAAATAATGACATTCTATATCCAAGAGGTCAAAGGTCAGCTTCACTGTGTCATCATAATGTTCTGCATAAAACACTTTTCTGGCCATTATTCAATGTCAATTCTCAAGAACAGAAGGGGAGATGTCAGTCAGATCTTTAACTGGTGACACTAATTCTGGGTGCCCACCTTGAAACTGTGCTGTCGGGGGGAAAATTGGTGTGAAGCATTCACACCAAGAGAAACCTGCCTGGTGCGCGGAGGCATACAACCACGGGGCGGCAGTTCTAGTTTTGCATTATATTTTATGATTTCATATCACATGCACATTGTCAATTTAATCATTTTTTCACAACGTAGTTTGAACTACGTTTTAGTTCACCAAATTACTCTGAACAAAAATATATATGCAACACTTTTGCACCTATTTGTCACAGGTTTAAGTTAAAGATCAATAGATACATATCTCTCAAATTTTGGTATCAAAGTTGTTAAAATCCATGTTAGCACCTCTCCTTTCCACCTGACAGGTGTGGCAATGTGCAGTTACAGTCTGTTAAGTGCATAAAAAAGTCTTTAATTAGATCAAATATCAGGCAGAACCATAAGCTGTTTCCAATCTAGGCTCAACTAAGTTAAAGTTACACAGTTGTAGTAACATGTTTACCACACAGATGTGAATGTGTTATTGATTTTCTCATCCAATTTAGTAAGAGAGCCAGTTACCATGTTTCCTAAAATGTCAAATTATTCCTTTAAGTCCCAAAATGGGGTTAAGGATATGAGGTTTAGCAAAAACACAGAAGAAACTGACTGAAAAATCAGTTTGACTGTTCCAACTGGAAGTCTCCTGTTTGCATTTTTCTCTTCAAGACCTACAACTTATCTTTTAACTTTTAAATCAGAAAAAAAAAATCTGAAAAAACATCTTTTCATGCACAAAACAAAGCCTCACCAATAATGCAGACTGCTGACATGAACCAGATGATGGAGACCCAGCCAAAAACATGCTGTGTCCTCACACCAGAGGAGAAACTCATCACTTTGATCTGTGTTAAAAGCAACATGTATCACATTAGATCAAACCGGAGAGCTACTGTATTGTACAAGAGAAAAAGTTTGTCTGTACTCACCACCAAACACAAACACGCAGCTAATTGTCTTATATCCAGTGTGGATCTCTGTGGTGCTAAAGCTCAGGAGAATGGGTTATATGTAAGAATGTTCACTGAGTCAGGTTCAGCGTTTGAGGGGAATCTTCAAGTCATGTGGTGTCAGGTTTTCACTTGAACAGGAGCAGACATGCCCTGGAATGAATGAATGCTGGGAACGGTTTCGTTTCCTGTCGTCAGACGCCTGGTTAAAAGAAATCTAAAGACTCACAGTCCAAAACCATGGAGATTTTATTTTGTAAATCGTCTCTACTTTCCTGGTTTATGAATATTTTAATATTTTCTTAGTTTACACTTAATTCTGGCAGAACACCCGAAAAGGTCATGAAATATTTATTTTAGCAAATACATATGAATTACGAACAAACATATACCAATTGAATATATTTAATAGTTTATTAGTAACTTGGATTTAACCATTTTTTTCCCTGTGTACTGACCCCAAAGAGCAATCTTCACACATATTTATTCATCATGAAATCAATTCTGTCTTCCTTCATATTTAAAGCCCAGAGGCTATGCGAATATATTTCAAAGGTTTTCTAGGTCAGTGCTGCCGCTTCCATCAGATCTGACCCTTGCCCCTGACAATGTGCAGTGTTGGTGCCATCTGACAGTAGGAGTTCAATTTGGCAGTTTCCACTGGTGGAAATAAGAGCATTGTGTTCTCTTCAGAAAGGGGGATTTCAGTGTTAATGCACCTTAAAGATATGGTAGGCACCTAATTCTAGAAGGATTGTTGTTATGTTTGTTGAGAGTCTCTTTAAATCCCGATAGCAATAAATGAAATGCTCTGAAAAAAGAACATTTCTTCTGTGAGAATCCTGCATAGAAAGTAGCATTGGCATTGGCATCAACTGCCTACACTGCAAAGCAACTTAAAAAAGGAAGACGTGCTTATCAGAAAGAGTCTGACAATAAATGGAATAAAAAAGGTGTTAATGCTGGTGAAGTGTTTCAGAGATGGAGACAAAATGCTTACAGAAGCTTAAGTCTCACGGCTGCAGCTTCATGTTCACGTTTATGTAGCTAACGTTAGCTAGAGCCTCAAATCAAGGTGTGTCCTCTGCCTCACTCCCCGCCGCTACAGACCATCTCACTCGGAGGAGAGCTGGCAGCTGCTCTAGAGACAGAACCCAAGTTAGTAGCTTTGGCAATGCGAATCCAGCCAGCACAAACCCCAGCTCCAACTCCTCGCTGGATCAGCTAAGTTAGACCCAGCACTGTGACACCTGTTGCTGGGGCGTTTGCACTGGCCAAATTTTAGCCGCTAAAGCCACCAATGGAAGGTCTGTCTCCACTGCCCGCTTTCCTCCCGGGGAAGCCCTTCACAGTGGAGGGGAGCAAGGTGAAGGGATGGTGGGGTGGCTAACATTATGTAGCTGAGTGATTTCCAACTGGTGGGTCCTGGTCCAAAAGTGGGTCGCAGGTCAATTCTGAATAGGCTGCAAGTGATTTGCGAACGTGTCAAGTTGACAAAAAAACACACATAATGTTGAAGTACAGTGAATTGCCAACACAAACTTTTATTTTGAAGTGCTGTCTCGACATGAATATATGAAACTGTAGATTTTGAACCAGGGGCGATTGCTCTGAGACAACAAGGGAGGCTGAACTTCCCCTAAAATTTCATAGAAGAAATGGTCAAATATGCGCTATTGAATTTACATTAAAATAAGAATTCACATTGCATTAAACGTGCGCTAGGATGTGTTTAACATAATGGGCTCTAGTTTCCC
>NC_065523.1:29417333-29483401 GCF_006386435.1 Epinephelus moara | reverse complement strand
CACTGCGAGCTTGGACCTCCCGGACCAAAACATCAGTTTCCTCCTGGGAGAAGTTTGGCTGTCTGACGCTGCTGCTCTCTTCTGCCATGGCGAATTGAGTAAACTCTCATTACACCTTCGCGCGGCCCATTTAAGGGCGAGGAGAGGGGCTCATTTGATTGGTGTGATGTATGTAAAACCCACTCCACGCCTTCTCTCCTCCCTCTTTCCGACTTGCGCCGGTAGGAGGGACGGAGGTGGGAAAGAGGAGCAGCTGCGCCAGCGCGCACGGTGTGCCAAACTTACAAAATCCGCCTGGCCACACCCAGTTGGTGAAGCGCAGGTGCGCTGCGCCCCCGCCGCGCCCGGTCTGCGAAACTAGAGCCCCATGACTCTGATGTTCAAACGTCAGCTGTTTATCACCAGTTTTCAAACGCGACCTCCCTGTCATACATTCTCGTGTCAGCACAGTGGACGCGGAGCCTCCAAGCATTCCTATGAGACAGCGCTGAGCAGGTTTTTTCATGCAGCAGAGCGAGACGGTCATTGGATAAATGCAACAAAATCGTCACTTCCAGGGAGGCTCAGCTTCCCTGGGACCTAATGGAGCGGTAGGCGGGAGAGGACGCTCAGTGTATGCATGATGATTGGAGGAATTGTCTAAAAGGCTGAACACCTTTGTGATTGACAGCGCTTGGCATTTCGAGCTCAGTCCCATGGGGATATTTGCAAGTGGAGTCTTCTGACAGAGTGCCATCTGGAGTTACCACAGTTAGGTGTTTAAAACCATCTGAAAATCTTTGAGGTGTGTTTTGCTGTGGCTCTATGGCACGAGTGTAGTTGGAAAACGGCTTCAATTAAATGGTCGTTTTAAAAGTTACCGCCTCGCTACAATATGACAAATTTTATGATGTAAACTTAAAGTGAGCTTCCCCTGTTTGAAAGACCAGCAGCCGCCACTGCAAAACTAATGACTATGGAACAATCTGGATCCCGTGGCTACACCAGTTGGGAGCCACTGAACTAGCTAATTCTTGTCTCGGAGAAAGCAGGGCAATGAGGGGCTGACCAAATGATGATTCAATAATGACAAAATTTGATTGTTTGTAGTTTCCATATTAGCTCTCTCCCTGAAGCTGTTTTTACAACTCTGACTTGCACTGACTTGATTTTCAGTGGGCAGATCCTTAATTTAGGCTTTTAGACGACTGTATTGGAAATGCTTCCTTTTTAATCACCGTTATAATTAGAGCATCAAAGAGAGAATTTTACTCTGGGCTTCTATAACAGACTACTTGTAATAGCACCAGTTAAATTGTCCAGCTGTATGAAAGACAAAGGCTTTTTATTCAGCTCCTTCAGCAGAGGTGCACCTCTCTGAGTCACACTGCAAGCACTCTCTTTTAGTGCACCAGTTTGTTTATGGTTTGGAGAAGATTGCCTTTTAAGAGGTTTGTGTAATACCTCTTCTCACTCTGACTCACTCGCACCACTTATCTCTCAGAGGAGATGCCAAAAGACGTGACTTGGTGTGGGGCAGTGCTGGGGAAACTTCAGATTAACCTATTAGCAGCTTTTGAGTTTGTACGATAAATACCTTACTACTGGCTATTACTGGCTATTGTTTTTTTGGGGGGGGGGGGCTGACAAAAATTAGGAGATTTCTTTTTTAAAGTAGCTGAATTGTTGAGCTGCCAAAAGAACAAACAGTGTAGGCTGTAATTAAATCAATAAAAGACAAGTATAATGGGCTGATTTCCAAAATCCAGCTGCTACGCTAGTGACAAGGTTTTGTGTGTTTTATTTTTTCCAGTAAATAATGTAAGCAAAGCATTTATATCTCTCCATCACTTCGACATTACTTTCACCCTCTACATTGTAAAACCACAGAGAGGACTTCTCAAGCTTTACGACAGACACTGAAAAGAGAAGCTGTCATGTGTGTGGAGAGGGCGGGTCTGATTGTAAAAGCCAGCAATCTGCTTGTATCAGCTAGAAACTGGTGGAAAAACACAGTGGCAAAGAAATCTGTCCAGACACCTCCAAATACCACAGTAATCCTGTGTATGAAACTGCAGGCAAGCAGGAAATAACAAGTAACTCCTCACAATGAGAGGCATTGTCTGTTGTTTATTTAAATCAAGTTTATCTTTATAGAGCATAGGCCCCATTCAAGCCTGGTATTCATGTGTGATTTGTGTCTGGATTATCTGGATAATAACATCTTATCCATGTGTCTTTGCATTCATACCTGCTATTAAAATGCTGTTTCACTATCTCAGTCATGCTCACATTGTGTTCAGGTTCAATTTGCTAATTATGTCTACCATACATCTTAAAAAGAAAACCTTGAAAAGATTCTGCAAAGACTGGGGTCACCATTTACAAGGCCACAACTAGATTGCGCTTGAGATTATTTCCCATCCTGCTCCTGGTGGAAAGTATTACGCCAAACTCCCTTATAGATCTATGACATATTAACAATTCCCTACATGTCTGCAAAAACACATAAGTCTAGCAGCACAAGATAAAATGTGTCACGTGTCAACTGTATTCTTTTTAAATCAGCATCAATATAATCCATACACTGGACTATTTCAAAGACATTTTTCTTGTATATGAGTTTTGATGCTGTAGTTGCATTTAAGTCACTACAGTAGACCCTAGTGCGTCATGCCATACACTGCCACCCACTGGCCAGGTGTTGTCAGTGCAACACAACTCTTTCAAAACGCAAAGCAAGAAATGTGCAGCTCAAGAATATCTTGCAAATCCTTCTACAACAGGAGACCCTGGCAGGTAAATAAAATCTGGTAACATCAAGTAACATCTGAGGAGTAACACAGTTGTTAAATTATGTGATGAGGAAATTACAGTTAACCATCTGTCCACTAAACTGAACATCAGGCATCGCTGGCTATATTTCAACTACTTAGTGCAACTTTGTTCTTGAAAATACTTTATCTGCAGTGACTTTCTTTGGTTATAAATTAATAGATTTTTGTTATTAGAAGGTAATGTACAGTTTTTGTGACAAACAATATTCTGACATTATTTTTGCAGAAAAAGTTCATTGAAAAAAATGACAGGAGCAAGGTTCAGTGCTTTTGTATGGCATTGAACAGTATTAGAATATGTTAAAATATGTGAACACTAGTTTAACAGCATTAAAAATATATTTGTATAGTTTCACATGATATATTGTAATCCTTAAATTAAGAGGAATAAAACACTTAAGAAAAAAATCTTGACTGAGGTTGTGATAATTCATACGTGAAAGGGTTAACCCCACAGTTCCACCAGTTTTTTTCCACAGTCCAAGAGAACCAAGGCTTGCTCCTGTTCTTGCACCACCTGAGAGTTCCCTCCATCTCTCCTGTCTTCCTGATCTTCCTGAGACTGCAGCTGCTGGGTGATGACATGATGTGACGTGTTCTTGTCATTGAACTTCAGGATTTGCACAAGTCAAGACAAAGGGCTTGCGAAACACTGATTAAATCAAGTTATTTGTTAAGAAAAACACTGAAGTTGAACCCTGAGAATGTGGAAAAAGATGCCATAGATATGAGTCAACACCTCTCTGGATTAAACAGTAAGTACTACGGGTGTGAAGCAGTTCATACATTTACATGTATTGAAACTGATTTATTTTTCAGGTGCTGCCTTTGTTCTTCACATCCCTTGTTATGTGTCATTTTCTGATAGTGTGATGCATCACTGCAAATACGAAAACATTTGCAGTTTGAGGCGAGCACATATTCTGTGGCAAGAATCAAATGATAGATACAAAGACAGGTCAGCAGGTAGGTAGGTAGGTAGGTAGATAGGTAGGTAGGTAGGTAGATAGGTATGTAGGTAGGTTGATAGGTAGATAGGTAGGTTGATAGGTAGGTAGGTAGGTAGGTAGGTAGGTAGGTAGGTAGGTTGATAGGTAGGTAGGTAGGTTGATAGGTAGGTAGGTAGGTAGATAGGTACAGTAGGTAGGTAGGTAGGTAGATAGATAGGTAGGTAGGTAGGTAGGTTGATAGGTAGGTAGGTAGGTAGGTAGGTAGGTTGGTTGATAGGTAGGTAGGTAGGTTGATAGGTAGGTAGGTAGGTAGGTAGGTAGGTAGGTAGGTTGATAGGTAGGTAGGTAGGTTGATAAGTAGGTAGGTAGGTAGGTAGAGTAGGTAGGTAGGTAGGTAGATAGATAGGTAGGTAGGTAGGTAGGTAGATAGGTACAGTAGGTAGGTAGGTAGGTAGATAGGTAGGTAGGTAGATAGGTAGATAGATAGGTAGGCAGGTAGGTAGGATGGATGGATGGATGGACAGACGGACGGACGGACGGACGGACAGATAGATAGATAGATAGATAGATAGATAGATAGATAGATAGATAGATAGATAGATAGATTGATTCTATCTTTGGCTTCTCTCAAAACAGAAGGGTTACAGAAGCCTGGTTGAAGCTCGTACACTGTATTAGAAGCTCCCAGCTATTTTTATTGTGCAATGTTTCGATCTAACAGAGATCCTAATCAAACACTGTCAAATCACATAAGACACATATTGTGCCACATGGCATTATAAATACCTTCAGGGGGAAAATGTTTTTGTTGGAGGGAAAATTGGCAAGAATAGGCAGATTAACTGCCAACAGGTTGAGGCACTGTCTGGTCTTTACACGCGAGCAATAATTGGAGATGAGGAGCAGCTGGCAAATCAGGCCGCAGGTGAGTGCCAGGGACTGAGGGGCCTGGTGGAGAGGTGCGGGAAACAGGAACAGCACTGACAGAGACGGACAGAGATGGAAAGAGGTACGACGTGAAACACACGTGAAACACTTTGTTTTGGTTTCTCACTATAGAAGAAAATATATCAGAAATGTTATTTTTTTGAGATACCTGTGAAAGGCAAAAGCAGTGCCGCTCAGTTTTGTGTGTTCTGCAGGGATCATTGACAATGTTCCTCTTACAAAGGAACTAATGAGCACTGTTTCAGTGAGCCAGCACACAGCCAAAAAAATTATGATTTTCTCTTCCTGTACAGCACAGCATCAAGCCTGAACAAACACAGGTGTGATCGTCACACAAACTCCATGTCTTTCAAAGTGCTTTTCATTTATTGGAGTCGAGAAAAAGTTCAGTTTTTACCTCCCATGATGAACACATCTACTCATATTTCCTCATCTTATCTTTGAGATTACACACCAAGTCATTGCAGATAAACAATTTAAAGACTCCAGGTGTGTGCAGTGATTTTGAAAGTTTTCTCTGGATTTTCACTTAACACTTTGGAACAGACGCTGCACACCCTGAGGCCCAACCCTCTGTCCTAATTGGATATATGGCTCCAGTCGCTCTCATCACTTGCCACTTTGCTCCCGGTAACAATAACCTGCAAACAGTGTTGTACTGCAGGAATGTGCTGGGATGGCTGCCAGTGCTGCATCCACAACTAAGAATTAATTTACTTCTCTTCTAAATACTGTAAACAACCTCTTTACATATTAAATCAATAAAGGTTTTAAAACGGGGAAATGTTTGTCTTGGTACAGATCACAAGTAATGTTGCAAAATGTTGAAAGTGTCAATACTAATTGTGTCTGTTTTTTTTTTACCTTGCAGATCCAGATGTTGCCATCATTAATGAGAACAGTGTTTTGGAAGTGGGAAACCTTTGATTACTGTGACGGAGGTGTTCCTGACAAAGACGATCAAGTAACAACACTTCAAAGATGCTGTCATGCAGCTTGGACGGGAGTACACATACTGCTTCTGTTAATATTTTCCTCTCTGGGTAATGTTCACCAATATCTACCTATGCACTGTATTTCATTGAGCTTGTCGTGTGTTTCATTCTTAAAAAGCCTTAAAGGAACAGTGTGTCAGATTATGGGGATTTAGTGCCATCTAGTGGTGAGGATTGCAGATTGCAACCAGCTGAAACTTCTCCCAGAATTTTTTCAGTGTTCATTGTTCAGAAGTTTTTTTACTCGGGGCCAAATTATCCACAAAGGTTTCTTCCTCTCCGAAACAAACAGACTTGGTAAAACTTGTAAAACGTTGAATAAAGCAGAATCACATTACAAATCAGTGTTTCACCCACATTGTTTGGCATGGCAGAGACAGGCCGCTGGTGCAGCGGGAGCCAAATTATCTCTTCAAATCAGATGGACCCGGTGATTGAAACCAGTGAAAACACTGAATAAAGTGGTTTCACATTAGAAAATCAGTATTTTCTGATGCTCTCATTGAGGTGGGGCATCTAACTACAGGTGACTGACTCAAAAACACAAATGACTCTGTTTAGAGCCAGTGATTGCCTTTTCCATTCTGGGCTTCTGTAGAAACGTAGTAGTGCAACATGGTGATCTCCATGGGTTCATCCCACTCCCTCACTTGCATCTCTTCCTCGCATCTTAGCTCCACCCTCTTAAGACAGGAGGGAGATGAGAGGATGCGATGCGAGGAGAGAAGACACAAGGAAGTATGTCTTTAGAGAAATGAGACATCGTTTCCTCCGAAGTGTCGTGTGATGTGACATTAATTTCTAATGACGGTGGCAGCTGATTCCAGCTGGATCAGTTGTAGGCTTTACAGGCTTTGTTAAGAGCTATAGAAACCTTTAATGGAGTTTGTTTCTGCACATACATAATGTTATATGATAAAGATAAAGCTACCAGTGGCAGAGCAGCAGTGTTTTGTCTCTGTTAGCAAACACCTGCACATGAAGAACCTGTGTTCTTTATCTTACTGTGTCCTGCTCAGAGCCACAGAATGCCTTTAAATTATGTAGTCATTATTTCCATCTGTATTTATTGATATTATGATTGTGAGTTCATTTTTAAATACCCCAAACTATGATTATGGTGTCTTTTATTAGCCCAAATGTTTCAGGGAAAATTAAGATTCTGTAACTCATCAGTGATTTAAAAAGTGTTTCTTGCAGACAGAGACTCTTCTGACTTTAACTGATTATAAAAGTTGATGAGGGGAATAACAGCTTGTGAAGAGAAATAATCTCTAATAAATGGAGAAGTCGTTCGTGCTCCTTTTCTTGTTCCAATTTTTAACTAGATGGTGAATCAGAAAACAAATGAAATATAAAACTTGGGAGTGATGAACCTGAGTTAAATTTTTTATCTGTCTTCACTCTGGTATGAAACTCCACTGATGCTGTGATGTTTCAGATCAGCCCGATCAGCTGTCCAATCAATAACTGATATCCAGTCGGGGGGGGGTGTCGGTCGGTTAAAAGACTTTTGCAAAGGCTGCACTCGTGTATCCTCGCCTCCCTCCTCTGTGAAATCCCTGAAATCCTCTCTTTACGACTCCTCAACTGTGAGCACATTTAATTAATTAAGACGTCCTTAAAGATGGCAGGTGTCAATAGATTTCCGGGTCAAGGAGTTGAGGATAGATGAGATGAGGTGAGATATTGGGATGAGGAAATACATATAAAAGGCTCATTCTGAGATTCTGAAGTAGCTTATAAGTACAGCTGTCAGATAAATACAGTACTGTGACACCTGGCCAGCAGTCTGCCCAAACTCCCCTGAAACCTGAATTGGGATTTTCCAAAAATCTCCAAAAAGTATCCTGTTTTTTAGGAAAGTTTTGCCTCTCACACAGCTGTCACACAATGATGTGTTTATATACACAAAAAGGAAGCTACCTGTAGGCCCCATATTCTGACAGAATGCATCTCTTTTCATGCCGTGTGGTGTAAAGGTAGCAAAGAAAACCTCTGAAACTGAGAGCAGCTTGTGAGGCGCTGCTCTGCAGGTACAGTCCCTTACACACATTATGCACCCCTGCCGTGCTGATTGAAGAATACATTCTTAATATGACTCAATCTAAGTATAGCAGCATATGTTTTATTAAGTTATTATGTGAAGTGTGAAAGCTTTTGCAGAGGGAAAAGAAACAGGAGGAAGACTCTGTTTCCATTCAGGCTTTAATGCATATGGAGCCTGATGGAGCTGTGTGAATGAACATTAAGACTAAGGCATCAGGAGTGCTGTGCCATCACTCACAGTTACATTAATGGTAACGCTGGACATTTATGGCGGTGTGAAGCAGGTGATCTATCTATGAACAGTCAGATATCTGCTGAGAGCCTCTCTGTGGGAAATAACTTGTCACGTGTAGCTGGTGGGTGCAGCAGGATGCAGAGAGGGAAATGAGGAATTTAAATAAAATCTTGTCTCTCAAGTGTCCATGGTCGGAGCCAGTCGGTGTCAAAACTCAGTGCGGCTCGATGTGAAACTCCCAGTTAATTGCACTTTTAGAAGAATGGCACAAGCTGCTTTCTCTTCCTGTATTATCATATTGAAAGATGTGGTTTGACAGCTTCTTAGAAGAGTGCAAAGTTAAAGCAGGGTGAGCCTATATAAGCAGGTAGCAACAGAGTCAGAGTTTGTTCACTTTTGTCAGTTTAGCTTTTATTGTGCAGTCATGTGGATGGATTCGCTCATCATTCAACGAGTTGAAAGGCATATAGGCTACCGGGGGTCGGCAACCTTTACTATTGAAAGAGCCGTTATTCAGCAAAAAAAGAAGAAAAGAAAATGTGTCTGGAGCTGCAGTACGTATTTGAATAAAGGTAACAGCCTATAGAGTGTGCCAGGGCTGACGTCAAAACCCGGAAGTTTAGCATTGCGCTGGTTCCCGGAAGAGAAAGTGAATGTGATTTTTGCATAGCGTTTTGGATTATGTCAGAAAATAAGCTCCGTGGCTAACACAATTTTATGATACTTACAGGTTTTGTTCAGCGAGATAATCTTCACATATGAACACCTTTCATACCGCATTTGAAGCTTAAATGCGATCGCCAGAAGTAAAAAGCTAACGTTAGGCTTTAACGGACTACATGACTACTCCACGGTCGCATGACTCTTGACGTCACCGCCACTAAGCTTTCAACTGATTTCGGCCGCTTTATTTTAAAAACATTGTATAATGGGGAAATCGGACTGTTTAAGCTAAATAAGAAGCTGTAATGGCGGACTGCCAGCACTCTCGCCTGTTCGGGGGTGATGACGTTTAATGTCCCCGACAGGGTTTGTAGTCGTATTGAGCAACTTGTTAGCAACCGCCTTTTTTACGACACGTAAAAGCTTCAAAATTCACAAGTAGGGTATTTACTGACGTGTTTTATGTCGTAGAACAAAACCTGAAACTCGCTTAAGCTTTTGTTAACCACAGACCTTATTTGAGGCATTTTACCAAAATCCCATTCAAAAAACGTATTGACTTTTAGACGAGAGAACCGGAAGTGCTAAAAGTGCTAACAAAGTTCCGGGTTTACTGGCACACTCTATTAAGTCTAAATTAGCCCATCAACATTACGAAAAGGTCTAAATGAGCATTCATTATTTTTGATTTGCTACAAGGTGGCTACTCTGCAGTGGGCTATTTGTAATTATTTAGTACTTAAACTTTGCAGCATTGGTGGTGAAAGCAAATTAATCAGTCCACACGTTATTAAATCCTCTATTTTCCTCCAAGACTTTAACTTTTTTTTGGATTTGGAATCCATAGCTAGCCTTGCTGGAGAGACTCAAGGCTAGTCACGGCTACTGAAGATCAGGAAAATTTAGAGGAAAAGGCCCCAGGTTGTAAATGTATAATGCACATTTTAGTTGATTAAATGTTAAAACATTTTTAGTACTATGTATAGGCTACACATTTTTACAATTGTAGAATGCAATAATAACTCTAGGCCTATAACACTGACAAATAAAAATCTGATTTTTAAGAAATAACAGTTATTCATTTCCATATATTTCTATGTCAAAGCCACAGGGAGCCACTGGAGAGGGTCTAAAGAGGAGAATTTGATTAACAAAAACCAATGTGTTCTAGGAAGAGTGTATTTCAGTGTATGGGTGGACGTGTGGAATGGGCTGTGTGATGAGTTGAAACAAAGCACAAATATTAATTAATTTAAAAAAATCTATATAAAAAAGACATGTTTGGCAAATATATAGAGTGGGAAAGTTTGTGTTAGAGGAGTGCATATTTATTTTGCAACACTGGGTGGACTAAATAAAATGGGGTCATTACTTATTTATTGAATTGGGTGGTAAATAGAATGGGGATAGTTGTGTATTAGTTGTAAGTAAATTTGGGAATTTGTTGTCATATATATATACATATATACATATATACATATATATTTGGACATTGTTATCCTTGTCTTGTTTGTTTTTTATTATGTATATTTTGGTTTGAAACAAAATAATTCACTCATTCATTCATTAATAAGAATAATAATAAGAATTAACAAAATAATAATAATCATGACTAAAATAGAAATAATAAAAAAAAAATAAAAAAAACTTGTAAAACGTTGAATAAAAAAAATATATAGCAAAACTATTCACACACCTGATGACTTGTAAATGCTTGTCATTACTTTACTAGCTAATACTTTTAAGTTTTGAAATTAATTAATTAGCTTAGCCATTACCTTTGACTAAATATTTCAACTGTTTCCTAGCTAGCATTCTGCTGGTTTATTGATAACTTTTAGCAAGCAGTTAACCCCAATATTAATTTAATTTAATTTAATTTTTAATTAAATTTTTAATTAAATTTTATTTAAGTTTATTTTATCTAAGTTTATTTTAGTTTAGTTTATTTTTGTGCCATTTGAAGGTTTTTAAACATATCCAATATTTCTGAAGCTTAAAGCCAGTGAAGGGCATTGGAGACAAGATGTTTATTTTTCATTAAAAAACTTCTGTTTTTCAGCTGCTTTGAGTGAAGCTCAGCAAAGAAATAAAGTCATGTGAGCTGAAGTGATGTGAACAGTCCTGCTTAGGATCCAGTCCCTGATTTTCTCCCTCATTCCTGGCAGGCAAACAATAGTAAAAACATTACATGTAGGAATAATTCAGTCTGACTGGGTTTTATGTCTGATGCGATCAAAGCTTCAGTGCTCAGTGCGCTTGATTTTCCTCCCATTTTGTAACACATAAGCCCACATTTTCCACTTGCATTCCCCAGATGTGTATTTCCCTGTTAAATGCAAATACAGTGTTTAGTATATAGGGAATGCTTTTAAGAGTTCTTTGTCCTTGGGTATCTGCTTCTGTGAATCCTCAGTAAAGCGCAGGGAGTCCAAACCAAACAGTGGGAGGAAGAGAGAAACGGCAGTGAAAGGAGATCCTCAAGAGACAAGTAGACAGGCGGAGACAAAGATAGAGAGACTCAGACAGTGAGGCAGTATAGGTCAGCACGATAACAAATATTGTGGATAATGTAGCAGTTGAGAGGCCAACATGAAGCAGGAGGAGAAGACGGTTAAGAACAAGAGGAAAAATAAGATATAGATAAGAGGCATTACTCAGGACTGGAGGAAGGCAGGGAAAGTAGAAGAAAAGAAAAAGAAGACATGAAAAGATAAAGATAAAATATAAGAGGTACCCTGAGAGGATGCTCCTGGTGGTAGTGTCCTTGATTCAGCTCTCTCCAGGTGGTATGATTCATCTTCTCATCCAAAGGGTGTGAGAGCTTATCTCCGATTCAATGAACACGTGCTGATCTCTGGAGTGTTTTGCTCATTTGTGCAGCCATACTTGCTTTGCTTTAAAATATAAAGCGAAAAAATAAGTAACAGATTCCTATCTGTCAGTATAACACAGAGACACATAATCTACTTTCTGAGGTTTCCTGTCGCCGCGTCCTGTAATGACAGCCCTGCAGTTGGTTAGATGAAAACCAGCCCTGTTGTCATTTTACAGTAAGTGAATGTGATCTGACCAGTGGTGCATTTTAAATCTCTGCCCTGGCTTGTAATGTCAGCAGAGCCCGTCTCTCTCTGGGCTGCCGGCCAAGAGGCAATAGCGGCAACAGGCAGAGCCAAGGCCCAACATATGAGTACGAGTGAACACAGTTTCCATGGCAACATAGGATGCTGCCGCTTGCTGTCCATTATAGTCCTGAACTCCCTCTTTTTTTTAGTCAGTTGATGGTCACTCTTTCCTTGATGACTTTAAAATGGTACAGCGGGTATACTGAGGTCAAGGGACAAACAACAACAATAAAAAACAGCAACAACCGAGAGACTAAGGGCCAACAGTCACCTTGTGATTGTTGATCATTAAAGGTCCAGCATGTAGGATTTAGGGGGATGTACTGGCAGGAATTGAATGTCATATAATAAGTATGGGTTGCAGCATTGTCGCCTGACAGCAAGAGGGTTCCTAGTTTGAACCCTGGGGTGGAGGTGCCCTTCTGCACGGAGTCTGCATGTTCTCCCTGTGTCAGCGTGGGTTTCCTCCAGGTACTCCAGCTTCCTCCCACAGTCCAAAGACATGCAGGTTAATTGGTGTCTCTAAATTGCCCGTAGGTGTGAATGTGAGTGTGAAATGGTTGTCTGTCTCTCTGTGTCAGCCCTGTGATAGTCTGGTGACCTGTCCAGGGTGTACCCTGCCTCTCACCCACTGTCAGCTGGGATAGGCTCCAGCACCCCCATGACCCGCAACAGGATAAGCAGCCCCCAGCAAACTTAGAAACAGCCGTGTATATTTTCACAGGGAGCAGATTGCAATGTTGCACCACCATGTTTCTACAGTAGCCCAGAATGGACAAAATGACTCTCGATAGGGCCATTCACATTTTTGCATCGGCCACAGCCCCTCCACAACTAGAGCTTTGCAAAAATTTCTGTAACTGCTTCTAATCGGGGTCCCTCTGTAGCCGGGGTCATGGAAGGGGCTGAGGCCTATACCAATTAACACTGGGCAAAGGGCAGAGTGCACCCTGGACAGGTCACCAGACTATCACAGGGCTGACACATAGAGACAGACAACCATTCACACTCACATTGAGCGTCACCAATTAACCAAGCCTGAATGTCTTTGGACTGCTGGAGGAAGCTGGAGTACCCGGGGAGAACATGAAGGACGCAAAGGGCCCACAATGCTAACCACTTCACCACTGTACCACCCAGCTTTTTTAAATGTGAACGTGTATAATCCAGAGAGAGGGAGACCTCTGTGGATGGTTCTGGTTCTTAAGTTATCAGAGACAAAAGGTGAGCACAGCCGAATAGTGTCAGAGAAACACTGATTTGTAACGTGAAACGACTTTATTCAGTGTATTTTCCTGTTTTAATCGCCTAGTCTGTTTGTTTTGGAGAGAAAGAGACCTCTGTGGATAATTCAACTCCTGGTTAAAAACCTCCTGAACAATGAACACTGAAAAAATTCTAACTGGGACAAGTTCCAGCTGGTTGCAATTTACAATCCCGACCACTAGGTGCCACTATATCCCCCTAAACCTTACACACGGTTCCTTTAAATTGTTGCAGAAGCTAACCACAACAGCAACTCTATCAAATACTACATTTTGCAGTCTTAACTTTACCGTATTTTGATTTGATGTCCCTTTAAAAGAAGTTAAAACTGATCAAAGCCAACGTTTTTATATTATGGGAAGTATAAATTCTCCGAGGCAGAATTCTCAAATAGATCATAAAGCATCCATCTTGAAAGAGATCTGCCAGTTTTCATCTCTTAGTTCTACACTGTCTTTCAAAAGCCTTAAATAAAGATTAAAAAGGCGTTTTCCTACAAAAATAGCACACTATTATTACATCTGAATCAAGCACAGAGCTCTCAGTGTATTCTGGGCTCAGTCCGCTGGGTGTCGCTGCTGAGCTGCTGTCAGTCTGCAGGGTCACATTCACAGCAACGGAGCTGTCCACGGTGCTGAGATGTGTCCAGAGACCCCCCAAATGAACAATTACTGCACAACATTATGTCTAAAAATTGTGCTAAATTTATTTTGTAAGACAAATGCATGTCACTGATATGGATTATAGTGATGTGTGTTGCTGAATTAATCAGAGAGAAATTTATTGCATATTGTGTGTTAATATTAGGATTTACATTGACTTGTGTCCAATATAATAATATTTTCTTACTCATACAACACTGAGGCGCTTTTATCATCAAGCCTTTTTCTGTCACCCATGGTCTGTTTTCTGTTTTAAAAACACAAGAAAATAAATCATTTTGCAGTATAAATCGTTAGATGGCGCTCTTAGTGAACGAGCCACAGCCAAAGAGTTACTCACACGGTGAGGGGACAGAGTCAGAGCTCCATCCACTCAGAGGAATTCAAGGAACTCAGCAGTCATGTGTTGTTGCACCCGATGCAGCTTTGTCTCCAGCAGCGTTAGGAGTACAGTTTAAACTGATTAAAGGACAATCATTTATTTTTCTGCAGAACCGCAAAGAAGGACTACAGACCTGCTGCTGCTGCTGCTGCTCCAGGACGCACCGGCGGGAATCCCGCTGAAGTTCCTCACACACACTCGCATATAAACACACACTCACACAGAGCACAACGCGGACAGCTGTCTGTCTGGCTGGGAAGTTGCCTGCCTCGTCACGCACTTCATCAATCCTCAGGACTGTGGTTGAAAGTTATGGTCTTGACGCTGGTGGTCACACAGACGCGCACAATGTTAAGGAGACCCGGAGCTTCCTACGTGTGTGGAAAATGATTGCAGCCAGCGGCGAGCTTTCCATTATGGTGAGGAGATGTCTTCTCACTTTCAAACCATTCAGGTAAGACCCTCTTCTCCTGGATCTGTCGCAGCTGTTTGCACACTTCACTGCCATATTAAATGCTAACAGTTGGCTGCATGGCTGATTTTATATTGTTGTGGTTTGTTTGTGTTTATTCTGCATCATGAAAATGAAAAATATATGATGAAATTAAAAGTAAAATTATTGGTGGTTATTCAGTCGCTGTGTAAATGCAACCACTTTACCCATTTTATATCTCCTGTTGTTTGCTGTAGCAGATCAAGCCTTGCACGCGCACACCGTTGGCATTAATTGGAACAACTGGATGCCTGCTGTGCCCATAATTACCGTTTGCTTACACAGCTAAAACTTCCAACACCAGCAGCAGCTGGAGAGGAGTGAAAGCAACTCAAGCAGCTATAAACTCATTAAAACTTCCCCGGTTTGACCAGATAGGTTGCACACAAGCTCGAGGGCTCATTAGCATGAAGAAATTAGGAATCACCACGGTGGTGAGGATGTCCATGCCAGCGTGGGGAAGTCACTCTCTCAGGCGTTAAGTTCCCTGATGTTTTACAGCTTTCTGAGTGAATAAAGTGGTGTCACACATTATGTTCCCTGCCAGGGCTCCAGACCTGATTTAACATGATGGGTAACTCACATTCTGTACAGTTCAGTGGACGGTACAGAGAGAAAAGGATTATATATTTGTGTTTCCTCACAGCCTGCATATCAGATCTCAGTTTTCACCATTACCTCACATATTGGATAATACTATGGCACTGTCACGCACTTGGGCTCTTGCTGAGTGACTGCAGCCCCTCTGATGTCAGTTTTCTGCCTTATAAAAATTCAAGAAAGCACGCTGTGGTGTACAGAATGGAAGTGCGACAATCTGTCCTGCAGTTCCCCCTCTATAACAAAAGGATTGTTTCCAAACATTTTCTCAGCACGACTCCTTGAACATGCCAGACGAGCCAGCTTTGAGCTAATGGGTCCTAAGTATTTGTTATCTAAAGCTTGAGACACTGTGACATGTTTTCCATGTGTTCACTGCTCTCCTCCAAAATGCAACCATTCGCCTGCAATTTAATGCTTTTATTTTGGATGTCAGCTCACTGAGCACAGTGTGAAAACTCATCCGTGTAATGGTTCATTTGAGATGACACAGTCAAGTGAGTACACAGCGCTTTTGTGTGGGTTGATTGGTACAATATGAACTTTGCAAAAAAATGTGTCTACGCTCCATGAAGCCCAACAAAGGACACTGAGTGATGCTTTTTCAAAGAGCTTGTTGTAAAGTGAACTCTCTTGCACACATGCCTTGTTTCATAATCTTCTTTGTCTACTGTCTCACCCTCATCTGTCCCCTGTGCTTCTTTTCTCCCTGTCTCATGAGCTCTAACCTTGTCACACTCTTGTCATTTAATCACCCCCTTGTCTCTGTCTATCTCCTGCAGGATCTTCGTGGTGGGGATTGGCTTCTTCAGCCTGTGCTTTCTGATGACCTCTCTCGGGGGCCAGTTCTCAGCCAAGCGACCCGGAGATTCCCCCTTCACGGTGCGAGCAGAAGGTAAGCCTGCAGTTACACGTCAGTGCTGCTCGGTCGCCTCGGACTCCAGTGGCTGTGCCCTGCGCTGGTAATGAACAGGCTGGACACACGCTGAGAGCTTCATGGGGCTCCCTTGATTGCTGCCAGGGGGCTGACAGGCCTGCTCACTTTGCTCATCATGAATGCGTCGGGGGGGTACATGTCTCCCGGAGAGACTCCATCTTTTTTTACCCCCTTGCTTTCATCTCTGCTCAGTGCCCGAATGACCTTGCTCCGACCCACATGAACTCGTTTTAAGTAGTAGTGCTAGGGGCTGAAAATTTTAGAGGCTGAGGTGGGATTTGAGTTACCATTTTGTGAATCTTGATATGTTGGTTATGTTGACTGTGTGAGTGTTTCATGTTGTGCAGATACACTGAATATATCATGTAGAGGAAGCAGCTCAGCAGCTGAATTCCTATTGTAAGCCGAAACAAGCAAAATTAAGTTATGTAAACATGAATTAATCTGGCAGTGAAGATTAGAGATGAGAACTGAGAACCAGCTCCAAATGTCCAACCCATCCATTCCTTTTAATCAAGGCTGACATGTTTTTCTGACACTTGCACATTGAAAAACAATCACGTTAAACTCCTTTGTCTATTCTGATGGCTGGGAACAAGAAGGAGCCATAGTAAAGAAGAAGAAATGGTCCAAAGTGTGGCTTCATTTCACACATAAATTGCCAACAGTGCTGTTTGTAATATCTGGAAATTGATCGTCTAAAGTGAGGGTGGAAACACCACTAAAACACTGAAACACAAGGCTTAAACTCCAAAAATGCCATGTATCTGATGCTCTACGCACAAATGCCACTGCTTCCCAAGAGAGCAGCACGTTTGTTAACGAGCATAAATATCCCACGTTATAACAGAATTAGCATCACGTAGGCAGGCAGGTTTTTTTTCCTTGACTAATATGTTACACCCGCTACAGGTCTCTAGCATAAGAAAAGACATTAGAGAAGTTCAATAGACAATCTATATTCCCCCACCTCACCCTCCTCAGGATCGACCCCCCCAGCTATCACTTACAAGGCAGGGTTTAATTTCCAATGTCACACCAGTGTACACTGCAATCAATACGACTTGCACTCGAAGTGCTAACACTGTTCCAATATTTCCAAACGTTATTATCTTCACTGCAGACACCTGAAGCCTGCCCTGACTGTCTGACTGCATTTAACCTGAGCGAGTTGGTAAAAATTAAAGAAAGAAAACTAGTTTGCCTCGAGGGCAACACCCATATGTTATTGCCCGTAACAGCTCACGTGCCAGGGTGGACTAGACTAAGAAAAAGACCAAACCAAACAAAACCAGACATCATAAACGGTCCCACAGCAAGAGCAGCTAATGGACCACTGATGCTCTGCAGAGACACAAATGGATCATCTTAAAAACACTTTATTACAAAATACTAAAATGCATACTGATTAAATGTTAAAAAACGACATGACTAAAATTTAAAATACCTGGTGCGTCGATCTGCTTTCCCTCCGACTACCAGCTGCCTTCAACCCAGCAGGGGAGCAGCCCTGAAATACATGAGACGTGCACCTGTCTCACCCAACATCACTGCCTTCGCTCCAACTCCTTCCTATATTGCATGTGTCACTTACCTGGTGCACCTCCTTTTTCCCTCCGTGCCACCTGCCACAAATATAAGCTAAATAAAATTGAATGTGGGACAAATATGCTCTCATTTCATCTATACTGCGTTCAGACTCAAACTGATCAGGAAGCAATAAGGGAATAGACCAGTGACTTTGGTATCGATAAAACTGTATCAATTCCAATCCCTGGTGAAGATCTAGCAAGTTCATAGTCGACTACTATGCAATTTTCAACATGTACAGAAACAGTTGTGTAAACTTAAATAACATCAGAACCTTTATAACATGTCATATCAGCACAGACATTCTTACCAAGTGCTTAATTGTCTCACAGTAATGTTTAAAAGGCAGTAAACCAGTACCAGAGCTGTTGAATGTGATGTAATCATGGAGTAATGGTGCCTTTGTTTCCTAGTGACAGCTGTATGTTTCATTTGAGCACAAGCGATCATGTTTTGGTTATAAAAAAAAGTCTCCTTAATCACCAGCTGATTGACAACTTCCTTTAGACAAATCTAATCTTAAAAAGTCCAAATGGCCACTCAAACGTATCCAGCAACACTGACCTCGCTTCGCAGAGATCAAACCAATCAAAGCCGTGCCAGAAAAAAACATCCAAACAATTTCTGAGACACCATCCCTGAGAGGAACTTGTTATCTTTCCCAGCACGTTCTCTGTGTTTGCGCTATGTGCCTCTGCATATAAACCACTACAGCGCTGGCCGTTTGGGAGAGTCACTGTTAGCTTTTGGACTTTTTGTCTCTCACCTTTTTATCGCTGCCTGGCACAATGTTGACACTGCGTGTCATCCTCTGTGACGGATACCAGCTGGCACGGGAAGAAGCGATGCAAATGAGGCGACAGTAATCATTTCATCCCTCCTGAATAATGCAGTCCATCTTTGGGCCAATCAGTGAACAGCATGTCACCCTGTGGTTGTTTGTTGTGCGAGATGAAATGTTTCTGACTGACTCCCTTGAATGATTGTGTGTGGTTATTATTAAAATATTGGCTTGTAGTCGGAGCAGCTCTTCATGTAAATCTGTGTAAATCTGTAAGTGTAGTAAGTGTTGTTGCCAGGCGCATCAGGTGTCATCATGGGAGACAATTTCAAGGCTTTTACCTATTTTTGAAACAGCATATGCAAAGCTGGTTCAGGGTGAAGGAGAGGGAAAGAAAGGGGGGTGAGGGGGGTTTGAAGACAGGAGAGCTGTCTGATTAATTAACCACTCACGAGCTGCAGTAAAGGGAAGGCTTTCGGCCTCCAGCTCATTAAGCACTGCCTTGCTGCTAACCAGGGAGAGCCAAGCTATGTAAATTCTCAGCCTTTCTCTGCATGTGCGCGTGTGTTTGTGCACATGTGCATGTTTGGGGAGTGAGGATTAGTGGCGTGGGGAGTTAGCGAAATGAACGTGCTGGGATGAGCTGTTCACAGGAGCAACAATTTGTTTCCTGTGCACACCTATGCAGGGCTAAAGGACATATACGTGCACACACACCTGCAGCCATGTTGTCAGTCATCATGTGTGTGACACGCATTAATGCAGGAAATGTAAAAATCTCCTAAATGCAGCGGAGGCACTTTAACATGCATGGTGTTTTGCAGCTGAAAGGTAAACAAAATGGCCAGGCTGTGCTGAGAAAACCCGCCTCCCCCAGTTTATTGCTCGTCTGTGAATGGCAACGATTGCCTGAAGAGCAAAAGGTGTGAAGAAAAATATGTAATTATTGTCTTGCTACCTTCTGTTTCTCGCTCCCCTCTCTGCCTTCCCGTCTCCCTCTACCTCTCTACCTCTTTCTTTTTATGTTTCTCTGCAGCTCAGTCTTCTCTCACCTGTTTTTGTATTATTTTTGTCAAAAAAATCTCACCTGAAAAGACTCTTCTGCTTTTTAGGTCTGCACAGTCGAGAACATGCTCCATTTCCTGCAGAGTTATAGATTTCTATGTATAAAACAGCGTTGCACTCTTTGACACTCCAGAGCCAGAGACTCTGAGTACTACTGACTTGCATGTGGATCCCGAGTTATATATCCAGTTTTAAAATGCATGCATTTCCTTCATTACTTCCTTTTGAAGGTACAGGAAGCTAATGATGTGGAGAAGAAGTAAGAGGGGGGGGACAGAGGGAAGGGATTTCTGCCAGAGTGGGAAGCATGAAAGTCGGAAGCGTTTGATCCCAGATATCTTAAAGGCTCCAGAGGTCTACTGTAGCTTTCTAATAAGCTCTTTGAAGACCACCTTCACAGTGTGTCCTTTTACCGCAGGGGTCTTATTTCAGCTTTGCCACAAAGGGAGAAACAGGCCTAGGACACTTTCAGGTTTTTACACCGGTCAGAGGTAGACTAAATGGTTCAGATGTTAATGCGGTCTTTATTCCTACCTGCAAGCTCCATTACCTGAGCTTTTTTTAGCCGCTGTCCTCTAAGTGTTGGAAAAATGTGTTTTGCTGCAGGCAGGCAGAGTGTTGCATCTCTCAATAGAGGCAAATGTTCTCTTTCTTTGCCCAAATATTTGAACCCATATATTTGCCGCTTTTATGTTGTGTTGAATACATTTTGTCCCGAAAGATATGTTGACATCGCTCCGGAAAAAATAAATAAGTTTGTGGCTGAAACTCTGCAGGGTTAAATGTAAGGAAATCCTGCCTTATCCACAAAGTTTTAATCCACCGCTAAGTCACGTAGTGGAGCATCAGGTGTGGAAGAAGCATCGTGTTCAGTATCCTGTTCTCTGCGTTCCCTTCACAGAATCTTTTTTTTTTCTTTCTGTATTTCATGGCTCAGCAGTCCCCACGACGTGATGCATGAAAATGAGTCTTTCTCTGACATGGCTCTTTGTAAGGGTGTGGCATTTGCAGGTCTATCAAAGCTGTGAACTTGACTGCTTTGTTCGAATGAAAAATGGGATAAGTAATCTGCCAGAAATAGAAGCGCTCTCCCGCAGCGCGTGTAGAAGTTATGAATAAAACAAACTGACCTTTGCTACTGATGCAGCTTCACCAGTAGTTAAAGAGGAAGTGGAAATGAATGTGCAGCTGACTGCCTCGCTTTGTGTTTGACCAAAAAAAGAAAAACAGAGGCGTGAATAAAAGATGACTGCTCATTGTTCACTCTTTCACAAGCTCCTGTCACCTGCAGGAAAGACCAGTGATTTTCTCTTGGATTGTGACAACAGGGGTTTTACTGATTGTTTTTGCCAAGAAGGCCAGTTACTAGATTCAACTGCAAACGTGTTCTCTGCATCTCAGATTGCTTTATTGTTTACGGCTCGGTGGTTTTCAGAGTCTTTTATTTAAAGCATCGTTTGATTGGCATTTAAGACCAAGGCTCATCTACAACCTGGCACTTTTTTGCTCTTATTGTTTAGCACTACAATAGACACATTTTCATCTCGATAGATTTCTCTTGTGTGTTTTGTATGTTGTCACCGCCTGCTTCTTACTGTAGAATAAACTGTTGAGAAAAACTGGTGTTGATTTTATTTCGTGTGAAGTGTTGGCGTACACATTGGTAGATTAAATTGTCTCCTGGGGGAAGTAGAGGGAAATGAAGTACTACAGTTTTGATTGTTTCTGTAAATTAGCCGCTGCAACATTATAACCTTTCTCTGAGCATGGTCATGAAGTGTGTGCATGCATGTGGACATGCAGTACACACAGAAACACAATCAATTTCGAAGTAATTTATTCTAGGTGATAGAAAAAGTAAAACCACTGAATAAAGCAGTGTCACTTTACAAATCTGTGTTTCTCCTAAACCGTTTGGCACATCGCAGACGGGCTGCGAGCCCAGCACCTGCCAATGTGTGCTCGCCTCTTTTCTCTGATAACTGAATGTGTGCTCACCTTTTTTCTGGTAGACGTTCAGGAGCCGAATTAGCCACAGAGGTCTCTTCCTCTCTTAAACAAACAGACCCGGTGATTTAAACCAGTACAAACACTGAATAAAGCAGTGTCACGTTATAAAATTTGTGTTTTTCTGACTCTGCTGCTCACTACAGTTCAGTCAGGGGTCTAGACGCTGGTGGTGGTAGAGTTGGTGAAGATGAGATGAGAAGAAGATGAAGTGCTGATGATCTGGATGGGTAGAGGAATGAGCCTTTGTTGAGCTTGTCCTGGACTCTGGATACGATGGCTGGAGGTGGACGAGGTGGAGGAGGGTGCAAAGATTCTGCCTAAAATGGCATCTGACAGCAGCAGAGGAGAGACCAGATTTAAAGTTTTGCAGCAGCATCCTGATTGGCTGATGGAGATCGTGGCGAAGTTTGATTGGATAACTAAAAGAGTGAACACCCATATTCAACTGATTGGAAGAAGCAGTGGGAGTGGGAGCACAAAGAAAGTCTTTCTTTTTGAACTTACGCAGAGTTTCATGTGGCCGACGTGAAAATGTGGACGTGCCTTTTTAGAGCCAGTGTTTGGTTTGTCCGTTCTGGGCTACTGTAGAAACATGGCACTACAACATGGCAACCTCTGTAGACAAGGACCCGCTCCCTATGTAGATAAACAGCTCCTTCTAATCCAATGAAAACATGATGTTTCTTATTTTAAGGTGATTATATATGACGCATTCTCACTCCGACCTCGTCACATATTGATGTGCTTGGTCATGGACTTTCCACGTCTACATACGACGTGCAAGGTACCCTGGGTGTGTTGGTTGTTGACGTTCTGGGACGTTATGTCAAGTTCTGCCTGTTACATGCATTGTCTTCTTTCAAGATACACTGCTGTTTTCACAGGAAATTTAACGTTCGCGTACAGTCTCTTTCAAAATAAATGCACTACATCGGAACAACAACTCAAATTGAGTTTTTTCCCCCTTCAACACTAAATACACATGGTTGGGTTTAGGAAAAAAGAACAGGGTTTGGCTTTAAAATCTTGCGGGACAACAACACCGCTTTCTCAGGTGAAATTCAATGTTTGTTGGACCCATCCACTATCAATCCCGCCCGCCCCACTCGAACATCCACCACCTTAACTCTCGTCCTTGTCCCGCCGTATCCCCCCCTTGATGCTGCCAGGTATCGTTAAACTATGACAGCAACCAGCTGGGCATCATGCAGACGTTAAAGGATGCCTTTTTTGGTTGGTTTCCGATGCCGCAAGTCGCTGCCCAAGTGCCGGATTTTGACGACTTTGGAGTGAGACCATGCTCTTATATACTAAATAAACATACTTATTATATTATATTATTCTCACATTACCTACATCCTTCACACTGGACCTTTAAAGTGACTTTGGTACGCAGGTTGATTTCAGCCTCTTGTGGAGCACATAAACTGTCGAGCAGGCATTATGTAGGGTGAGCTGCAAACTGGGTCAGGAAGTTCACTTTGAGACTTGGTTTAGGTAGCATTTTCTATTCTTGTTGTTTCTTTTGCATTCATGCAGAATTGTTTGTGTGCAAACAGGAAATATGTTTATGCAAATGCTCATCATATTTTTATGGTTCTGCACAGTCTGAGCACTGAGTGCATAAAAGAGAATAAAACTACTAAACTCCCGTCCTGGAAACCGATTGTACGCTGTGACACCCGTGTGTTTCTGGGTGAACTGAGGAGTGTGTGTTTTTAATAAGGGTATATTAGCAGAGCTGAGCTGGGTGTCTGAGTCAGCTTTTCCCTACCTTCCGAGTTTCCAGGTGTGCTTGTATCAAACACCATAGTTTAAAGTTGTGGTGAATCCAGGCTGCCGTGTTTCGGTGTGCAGTTTAATAAAACATCACTGTGCTTCTAACTAAACTGGTCTACGTGTGCATACTGTGAGCAGGGTCAGAGCAGATTACTAAAGAAAGAGACAGATTCAGGTTTTAATTGAAGCTAGAGAACCAGGTTTAAAAAATAGTGCAGGTTTTCCAGGCTGTCAGGTGCAATAAGAAGCTGGAGCTGCACAGAGGATAAGTGACAGAGGCTTTCTGCTCTAATAGCGTCTGGATCTGTCACTTGCCCCCATGCCAAAAGGAAGAGAGAAACTCAATCTCAATCAGTCTCCTCTGTAATGAATTTGGGAGCGAGAGGATGTCTGAGCATGTGTGTGTAAGAGTGCAGAGTGGGAGGAAATACATGAATTTATCCTGGTGACAGGTGAGATGGAGAGGTCTGACCATGAGGCCCCTCTCTGAGAAAACTAGCCAGCCAGAAGGCACGTCAGGAATGACAGGATTTATTTATTTGTGTCTGAATTATGCCGGTGGGGAAGAGAAATATTTCTTTTTAATATAAATCAACATGACACACAGCTATAATCAATTTTTGATGAATAAATTATTAAATGAAGAAACACTGCATTTCCATTTTATTGAGCTCCTTGGAAAATAAAACATTATATGAGATGTTGGACAGCTTTATATTTGACTGGACTGTGTTGATGTTGCTAAAATGTCTCCAGTACTCCAACAATAGAAAACAGTGTTTGTTGTCCCTCCATATTTAAAGGGACAGTTCACCCCAAAATCAGAAATACATATTCTTACTCTTACCTGTAGTGCTGTTTATCACTCTAGATTGTTTTCGTGTAAGATGCCTAGATGGCACTTGGCTTGTGGTGCTCAAAGCAATTTGAAAAACTCAACAGCAATGTCTCTTTCCAGAAAGCATGACCCAGTTACTCAAGATAATCCACAGACCCTGTTGTGAGCAGTTTCATGTAGGAACTATTTTCTTTCTTCCATGCTACACTCGCTAAATGTATCACTGCACAGAAGGAAGTGTGCATCTACTGCTAGTTCACCTAGCACCACTGAGCTAGCTAATATTACAGCTCAGCCGAGGAGGACGCTACTGATGTTTACATCTCGCTGTCATGAGCACGAGCCTCTTGTCTGAGTAGTTCGCGCTTCCTCTGCGTGGTGAAAGAAAATAGTTCCTACATGAAACTGCTCACAACAAGGTATGTGGTAGTGTTGCAACAGTATAGCAGTTTCAAGGTATATCATGATATGAAAGTTGACAGTTATCATACTGTGTACATTTGCTAATTTACGATATTAAAAAATGCAACTGGACGGAGAATCTCACCTTTATTTTAGTTACTTTCAAAGGGGAGATTTTTTTTAAGCATACTCCATGTAAAAAAATGGTTTGAAGTTTGTATTATAGTGATAAAACGTTTGTTCTACTAAAAATAACCCTTCCATTTTCATAATAATAATTTTGTGATACCATGTAAATATGATATTTTCTGAGACAGTTAAAATACTGTGAAAATGTCATATCATTGCAACCCTAGCCTGTGGATTATCTTGAGTAACTGGGCCATGATTTCTGGAAAGAGACATTGCTGTTGACTTTTTGGAATGTAGTTTTTCATAGGGACTCATTTCTATCTAACAAACTACACCTGCCAACTGAATCATAGTGCAGAAGGAAGCGTGCATCTACTCATGGACGACAGGCTGTGGATTATCTTGAGTAACTGAGACATTGCTGTTGAGTTTTTCAAATGTATTATTGTGGCGCTTTGAGCACCACAAGCCGAGTGCCATCTAGTTCCATTATACTGGAGAGAAGGCAGACATCTCTACGGCCGATATCTGCAACACTCAGCAACTCACACCACATCAACAATCTAGACTGATAACCAGCACTACAGGTAAGAGGAAAAATATGTAGTTTTGATTTTGGGGTGAGCTGTCCCTTGGTGTATCTTGAAAGACAATGCATGTAACAGGTAGAACTTGACACGGTGTTCCAGAACGTCAACAACCAGTGCACCCAGGATACCTTGCACTTTGTATGTGGCCGTGGAAAGTCCAAGTGCAAAATGTCAATATGTGACGAGGTCAGAGTGAGAATGTGTTGCAAAAACACAAAAACTTAAATGGCCCGATCTTGAGTCAGTGTTTGACTTGTCACAAAACACAATGATTTTCTATTTTTAAGTGATTATACACTAATGAAAGCAGTTATGAATATTACATACCATTTCTGCCAATAGACACCCCTAAATCCTACAAACTGGGCCTTTAAGGTGAAACTCGTTTCATTGCAGCAACTTTATTGCTTCTTTCTTCACATTCTTTTGTTGTACATCTGGCAGTTTTGATACCTGTGTGTGTGCTCAGGTGAATGTGTTTGTGTGGGTGCCAGTCAAGTGCTGCCGCATTGTCTTCATTTAAAGGAAATGCTCAGTAAAGCAGCGTGCGGTGTTACTCATACTCAGCAGGTATTCAGGGTTTTTTATCTCTAAAGAGAATAAATGACATTATTTTAAACACCTGCCGTTTAAGTGATGAGACAAACTTTGTGCAGCGACTGCACACATCATCTGAGCATCAGCGTTGCTGGTGGTAGAATTAGGCCAGTGTTGTGAGACAATGTGTGTGGAGCCTCCCGCCGAGATAATGTCAAGCAGCATCTAATTCCTGGCACTGCATGAGGGCCAAGGTGGTGAGATGCCACTCTTTCTTGTCAATATGATTTTGTTTGTGACTCTATAAATCAATTGAGTGCCATTATTAAAACATCTAGCTCTGTCTCCAATTGAAGGACTTGCTGATTCTGATTTAGTTTGGGGATTTGAATAAAATAAACTGAACCACAGGATCTGTGATGGCTGAGAAAGATATCCAGTCAGTTGTGTTGCTTTATAGTGATCTGTGACATCAGTTTTGAGAGGCCATATCTAAACGAGCCACAGACAAAATGATCAATAAAAGCACTGGCGCCTCTCGTAGTTTGACTTGGACCTGTAACACTTAATGTGCAAACAGATGTTCTCTGGGGAACTTTTTAAGCTTAACAAAACAGTAATCTGTCAGTCATGTAAAATGCTTTAGCAGCAGTGGCTCAGTAAAACAGGGTGAGGACTTAAAAGCATGATTTGCACAAAGAACAGCTAAGGTCGATGATAAAAGCAGACTTCAAACAAATGGCTCAAACACTAAGGGCTCATTTATGCTCAACATTAGATGCTGTGTTCATTTCATCTGTATTTTTGCACGTTTTCTGAAAGCTTATGGAAACTGACAAAATGGAGCAATACCGCCAGAGATCTCAGAGGCAGTGTAGCATATTTCAAGCTAGATACGACTGTTGGAGATGACAAAGAAATTTAAATAATGGCGAAACAGAACAAATCAGTAATATAGCAAAAAGAATTGTCCGTCCACATGTTGGGATGTATATAATGGCCACACAGACCACCAATGCTGCCTCCGTTCAATAATACGACCTCCTCCCCCGTCGCCTGGTTTGTTATTGTGTGAAACTTTTGACTTTGCCGTCTGTATGTCGATGTTTCTGTTTTTGTATGTAAAGGGAGTATAAATGATCCTTTAAAGAAGTATTTCACTGGAAAGATGGCCTTTTAATAAAACTAGGATGTCTATGCAGTAGAAAGATGCAAATGCTTTTGAAATTGGTGCCACAGAACCAGAGAAAAATTCTGCTTTTGCTCAAGAGGGAGAAAACCTAGAACTACCATAATGCACAGCGCTGCACCAGACCAATAGACGCTCCCATCGTTGGGTGACATGATGCTAACATGTCTGTTTGAAACAATGGCGGCCAGCTGGCAAGAAACAATATTATATTACAGTTTAACAGTAAGCTAAAACATGTATCTGTAACCATGTGAGGCAAGAAATAGGCTATGCAGTAACAGAATCTTGGTTTAAATTTGATCAGTGCTGCCTAGTTTTACCATTTTTTTGGGCTCTGTTTTCACCATGCAGGAATCAGTATTGGGCCCACTTCCTGTTCACAAACTCTCGCTATTACAGCTAAAAAGGGCACAAAAATATGTTTTTAAAAACATTATAGGCAAATCGATTTCATTCCGAGTTTGAGAGACAGAGAGGCGAGTCTGTCTCTTGTTCTGCTTCTATACTCTTAGTGTCTGTGGTGGCACCATGGGTGAGGGACAATACAAAAATGACGTAAATTACGTCATCTGGTGGAGTTTCGCTGGAGAGCGAAGAGGGATATTTAGGTACCAGAGGGAAGTTTACTACAGGTCATTTACACATACTGCCAACACTGTTTTAATACAAAGCTGGTTGAAAATCAGTGAAATATCCCTTTAAGGCTGCTGGGATAGTCACATTTCGCCTCTCTGTCCCTCTCTGTTGCCATTCTCTACCTGCCCATCAGAAGCCTGCTAACTTTTCCTCCAGTCCCAGTCACCTGACCTTCCCTGCCCACCTGTTTCCTCTTTCCCTCGTCACCCCTGCAGTATTTAGCCAGACTTTTGTTGCTCATGCTTCATAACCTCAGGGTGTCTGCAGGTACTTAAAATGTCTTAAATTAAATCTTATCAATATGAAGTCTTAAATTTTTAATTTGCGACAGTTATTTTGTCTCACTTCATTTAATTACCTTTAATTTATTTTTGTCAAAATGAGTCACGCTCTCCTGTTACAAATCTTAACTCTACCACTGAACCCAATGCTGCTGTCTTGCACTTACCTGTTGGCAAAATGGAGATAAAGCTAACTCACTTTAATAACCGTATTCCTACATAAAGCCTACCTCTGCACCTCTTAGATTTGGTTAAAAATGATTTTGAAAAGGTCTAAAAAAACATTAAATTCAAGTGTCTGATACCTGAAGTCATCATGTAGCCTGTTGCTGGACTATTGCTGAAATCCAGTCTGAGTCAAAGGTTGGAATTTTCCATTTGAAATGTCAAACTTCCGAGCTCTAAACATTCCAGGTGGACAACACCAAACATAAAAAAGAAAACATGGCTGCCCCTGACAAACTTATTGTGTACAGTACACACAAATAAACTCTCATATATAAACAAAATAGAGGAGAAAAACCTCAGTTCATGTCAGAGAAATCAATGTTTTTCAGTGCATGTAACCCGCTCTGCATGCATCTGTACAGCACTGAAAACACCTCTTTCTGATCTGTACAAGACCTCTGCCTCTGTCTCTGTATAGATGCATGCTTGTGCCCTTGATGTTAATTAAAAAGGTAGCTGTTTTAATAAAAACGGTTGACATAAATGTACATTACTTATTAACTGTGCTTCTGTCAAGCTACATCTATAGGAAACCTGCAATAGTCAGTGAATGTGGTACCATTCTCCTTTATAATTGCTGTGCAGAGAAGATGTCTTTCAGAGATTGTTTAACATAATCAGCCACCTAATAACACTGGTGACATATTTTGACCTTAATTTGCACGCAGAACAGGTTTTACTGTATGATAATATACTTTATGGTTTACCATTTACAATGTGCGCATCCATGGGTGTTGCCGCTGCTGTGTGATGTCAGACAACTTCCTCTTCGTGAGTTCAGGGTACAGGGATTTGCAAGAAGGAGCTCTGACTTTGAGTCTTTCCATTGTACTTTTTTCTAGTAGGAGGGTGGATTTTTTTTTAGCTTTGAGCTGTCTTGAACGCAGCATTTGACATGTTGCCTGCTCCTGACCTGCTCACCAGCTTTTCTCTCGGGATTTGTTTGTCTGTTTGGACTGCCTTCCCGGTTTAGACTTGCCTGCCTCATGATTCCTGTACCTGCCTGTGTGTGAGCCTATCTATCTATATATATAGTATATACCTTCACTTTGTCAATAAATAAATCCCTGAAATATTCCTGTGTGCCTGGATTTTCTGGGCTCCTTCTCCTTGTTGCCTCACACCCACCCTTGTGACAGGGATGGCACGATAGACGGTCTGGTGGGGTACTACGGCTAGAGGGCAGGTACATACTGTTTACTGTGGGGCTGATGAGAAAGTTAGGAGCAGGTGTGACAATGTGAGGATCAGGTGATGGGGAAACTGCTTAACAGGGAGAGAATGGTGGGGTCTGAGAAGACAGGAGAATTATTAGCTTGCAGCCAAATAAGACAGGTAAAAGGCTGTGGCCATGACATTGCAAGAATAATCTGAAAGTCAATGAAAATCGCTGTTTTGGGGTTGACTACACAGTGCATTGTCTTTTGAAAGGTTTTAAAGGGACAGTTCAACCCAAAATCAAAAAATCATATCTTGGCCCTTATCTGTAGTGCTACACTGCTCAGAAAAATTAAGGGAGCACTTAAATCACACATCAGATCTTGATGAATGAATTATTCAAGTTGAAAATCTTTACTGATATACATTATATAATTTGTTGAGAACAAAATGACGTAACAATGGTCAATGGAAACCAAAATCATCAACCCACCGAGGGCTGGATTCAAAATCACACCGAAAATCAAAGTAAACAAATTGAAATCACAGGCTGATCCAACTTGGTAGTGTGTATGGTCCCCGTGTGCCTGTATGCACTCCCAACAATGTCTGGGCATGCTCCTGAGTTGGTGGATGGTGTCCTGGGGGATCTCCTCCCAGACCTGTATCAGGGAATCAGTGAGCTCCTGGACAGACTGTGGCGGTACCTATGGCTATGACACAGGTCTGTGCGACCCTCTAAGGATATGCCTCCCCAGACCATCACTGATCCACCGCCAAACCGGTCATGCTGGATGATGTCACAGGCAGCATAACATTCACCAGACTCTTTCACGCCTGTCACATGTGCTAAGTGTGAACCTGCTCATCTGTGAAGAGAATGGGGCACCAATGGGGGACCTGCCAATTCTGGTGTTTTCTGGCGAATGCCAATCGAGCTGCACAGTGCTGGGCTGTGAGCACAGGTCCCACTAGAGGACGTCGGGTCCTCAAGCCATCCTCATGGAGTTTGTTTTTCTGGTTCGAAACTTTTACACTAGCAGCCTGCTGGAGGTCATTTTGTAGGGCAATGCTCCTGTTCCTCCTTACACAAAGGAGCAGATACCGGTCCTGCTGCTGGGTTGTTGCCCTCCTATAGCCCTGTCCAGCTCTCCTGGCGTAACAGCTGGTCCCCTGGTATCTCCTCCATGCTGTTGAGACTGTGCTGGGAGACACAGCAAACCTTCTTGCGACTGCACGTATTGATGTGCCATCCTGGAGGAGCTGGACTACCTGTGCAACCTGGTAGCAGAACACAAAACTGTAGAAGAATCAGTCAGGAAGGATAAAGAGAGAGCAACTGTCTGTGACCACCACATGTGAAACCATTGCCTTTTTGGAGGTTGTGTTGTTTTTGCCTCTACATTGCACCTGTTGTCACTTTCATTTGCATCATAGCAGGTGACACTGATTCACAATCATTTGTGCTTCCAAAAAGGACAGATTGATTTTCCTAAAGTTTAACTGACTTGGTGTTATACTTTGATGATTGAGTGCTCTCTTCATTTTTAGCAGTAGATATAGATTGTTCTGGTGTGAGCTGCAGAGTGTTGGAGATATTGACTGTAGAGATGTCTGCCTTCTCTCAAATATAACCGTTTACAGGGTCTGTGAGTGACATTAAGTCGAGCTGTATTTAACAGTAACTTAGATTTGTCCTTCCTGTCTGCAATCTACAGTGCTGAGATTTTAGTATCCTGTTAAAGCAGTCAACTCAGTGAAGTCTGTCTGTGTTGCAGTGCATGTAGCCAGTGAGTCTCTCTGAGGACAGTTGTTTATAGCTGCTTTGCCAGAGTTTCACAGTGCACACAGCAGGCTACAGTACAAATGGCGATCTAATTGGAATTTGTTCATAATATCGATTGTGCCGTGGCACTTCCGAAATTGAGTCATTAAAGGAGATTAGCTGCTGCTAAATCGGCCCTTTATTAACCAGCAGATGAGGAATGACACAGAGGAGGCTCTACATTAGCACATAGATGCCATCAGCTCCTGTGCCGGACTGTGCAGTGGACACAAAAAAAACACATTTGCCAATGTTTCCCAAGAGGCAGCAGGAAGCAAGAGTAAAAAGCAGTCTGATGAGCAGTTGATTGCAAACATATATAAGGCTCAGTTCTAAAAATGTACTGTGTAGGAAGGGTGTTCGGTGTCGGTAATGGTGATTTACGAGCACAATGTGTGCCAGGAGCATTACTGTGAAGAAATGTGAGTTCTTCCCACACTTTAGCCCAGCGGCTTTGTTTGGATTTAGTGCTGCCAAGTACACGGGAGCTGATAGAGGATCGTCTGAACTTGGCAAATAGTCTTGAGTCCCCTGAAATGAATGTGCAGAGGAATGGTGAAATAATTGTTTTGGTGATTTTGGTGCTCAAGGTTTGGTCCTGCAGTCACATGCAACAGGTGTCAGTGGGCAAAGTGTGGACAATATATGATCATCTCTTCTTTTAAATGTATTGTTAAACTGCTGCGATGAAGCTGCAAACCAAAATGGGAATTCATTTAGACTTCATATCTGTGGTAGAGAGAATTGTTGTCTAACTGCTGAATAATTCAAAGCAAGACGTCTTTAGGCCAGTTTGAGTGATAATATTCTAGAAATGACTGAAACAGTGCTAAGCCAAAGAGTAAAATATGTACAGGCAATAAAGGGAAGAGATTTAGTGGGATATCTGGGCACTAGACTGATTTCTGTAATCCTTGTTCCCGATGTTGAGTGCCTCTCCTCCTTTTTTATTTAAACCTCAACAACACACACATAAACAGTACATACACATGGACACAGACTGGTAGAAGTGGGTGGTTTTTTCTCTCGGTGCTTATTTTATTTACTGGTGTTGTAATACAATTTCTTTTCAGAGAAAGGTGACTTTCGCTCGGGCAGTGATAAATGAACTCTGACAGGAGAAGTGAGTCTGCCCACATTGCAGTTTCTAAAGCCTAATGCAATTGATGAGGGAACAGTGAGAGGTGAGCCTTTATTTTCACTCAGCCTCCGAGAACAATGTGAGGCTGTTGTTGCTTTCTAGTATTTCTCTCAGGGGTCCAAACGGCAAATAATTCACTCCCGAGTCCCAAGAGTGGTATTAGTCATCCTGATTTTTTGGATTTTGTTCATCAGAAACGACTTTTCGCCGAAGACGAATCGTGTTTTCATGAACCCTTTGGTAATTTTAAGCAGTGTTAATAATTACTGTGCATCGAGCTCAGAGCGAGTGATCACAGCAAACAGTGCAGGGTTGGGACCTCAACTCGATGCAGTCTAAGACCCGCTTTGACCCTGTTGTCCGTAGCTGCAGGCTCATTAATTGACTAGGTGTTGCTAACAGCATCCTTCTGCTTTACCACCTGTCAGGTCGTTAACAATATGAGCCCAGCAGAAAGACAAAACCAATACTGTCAGACCAATTTGCCTGATCTTGTGTTGTGTGTGTGTGTGTGTGTGTGTGTGTGTGTGTATGCTGCAGAGCTGGCTCCGGTGAGCTGCTGCTTTAGTAACAAAGGACAAAAGAAAGTAGAAACTAGACCGAGGTATATGGAACATAAAATAAATGGATTTAAAATGTGACCATGAGTGAGTCTGTGCTACATCGGTGGATTTAAACTGCTGGTGCACTAAATCATTTCAGAGAGGAGAATATATTGTGTTTGAAAACAGAACAACAGGCAGTTTGTTTTGTTCCTGTGACCTTGTTTGCTGCAATGTTTAAAGTCAAATGTGGTTATATAAGATGTGACTTTTTATAGAGACACACTGTACCCTGCCGTAAAATTGACTCTTATTTTTTGTATTCTAATTTATCACTTACTCCTTTCACTTTGCTCTTCTGTTGAGAATGACTTTTTATCTCTTTTATTCTTCATCCCAACCCTCTCCTATCTCTATGATGTACTTTGGTAATATTTGTCTCACACTATCTGTCCATGTCTGTGTGTTCTTCAGTGCTCGGTGGCCAAGAATCTCGTGGGGTGCTGAGGAAAATCAGTGACATGCTGGAGGTCATAATGAAGAGGATGGATGCTCTGTCTAAACTGGGTAACACCACAGATGCCCACAGGCTGGATGAGCTCAGCTCAGCCCTGGACAGGTACAGCAGCTTGGTTTTTAAATGCCTTTTTGGATCCTATGTAATGTTTTTTTAAACGCACGAGTCTCCAGGGTAGAAACATGAAGGCATTGCAGAAGTGGCAAAAACTGCAGTTCCTCTAATGGCCACTTGAGGCTGGCTCCAAAACTAAGTCAATCCCCACAGACCCTGTGTTAAAATGCCCAACTTTACAGCAGAAATAAACATGTTTACAGCCTGGAACAGAAATGGTTTTGGTCTTTATAGCTCAATCCCCCTTCATGACAACTGCATGTGGGTGGACTGTTATATAACTCACTAGGGCTGCCCCTGACTAAGAATATTCCTAGTCAACCAGCAGTCGTAATTTAGGGCCATTAGTCGAGTAGTTGTCCGCATGTTTCTGATATTAATTTAATTATGGCAACACAATGGTTTGAGTTGTTAATGTTGCCTGTTAATGACGCTGTGGGCTAATGGGCATGTAGCTACTTCCATGTTTCAGATGATACGTCATGTTTGTAGTCGACCAATGAAGATGAGTTTACATATGCACCTTGAGTTCGTCCTTCACCTTCTCAAAATGATCCCACACTTTGGATTTCCTGCCCGACATGTTATTAACTAGCCTGGAAATTAACCTGATTCCTGTCTGACTGCTAAGCGTGGCCACTTCCTTTGTCTGTCCTTTCAAATTAAATTCCCACATGGTCCAGTCATAAAGGTTTTGATTTGTTTTGACAAGGCGCAGCTCCTAAGAGAGTTTCACATTTGTTTTTTCGTGTTCTTTTGTCTGCAACTAAGTGACCAATGAAATCTTGCCGACTAATGACCTTTCTGGTCGGCTAACATTTGGTCGACTATTAGGGGGCAGCCCTATAACTCACACTTTAAAAGTGATTAAAGTTACGCATAATTTAGGGCATGGCTGCTTTAAGTGACAAGTAGTTGCCGTCCGTTGACAAGTTGCTACCACAGCAACAACGTTGGTTAGGTAACTTAACCATGGCATAACCCCAGATTCACACAGTATATTCGTAGCTGTATCTATCGCTATTTTAGTGTTTTAAGTTCATGAGAGTTGTTTTGCTTGACTGTAAAAGTCTTGTGCAGCAATTGGTTGCACTATAAGACCCTCTACAGAGTTGAATATTTAGTTTACTGCAAGAACCTTTTGTTTCAATGGTTTTAAGCCTGTTTTGCCAGCGAAAATTAGCATTAGCATTATCACAGTTAACCATAGCTCTAAATGCACCAAACAAGCAGCTATTGTAAGGGTTACCTCCACCCTGTCATCCAAATATGGTCGCATCTGGCTCCAAAAATCCAAGATGGCATTAACCAAAATGGCAAACAAAGCTTCAAATGGGAGCCTACAAACCAGTGGGTAATGTCATACAGGCTGTTTCCATTATTTTATTCAGTCTATGGTTTTACATTAGAAACAGCAGTAGAATGCTGTCATGTACAGGCAGGGCTGACCCCAGTTCCCAGAGGAAGGCAGCACAGATCTGCACGATTATTAGGGAGTTGCAGTAGACCAGTGAAGAAAGTACTGTGTTCTCCTCATTCTTTTAGAGTAAATGCACTCAGCTCTGCCTAAGGAGCAGTTTTTAAAAGCTGCATATCAGGCGTAGTGAGTAGAAGAGGTACCCTGGAGGTACGGGGTGGAGGTGATGTGTATTCGGATGAATTTTTTATGTCCTTAATGTCAGTGTGTACCTCAGGCACCACTCCAGGGGGTCAGGGAGTAAAATTTCATGCCACTCCATCCAAATTATTACAAGTGTTGAGTCTGTTGGTTGAGCTTTAGAGTTCATTCTTGACCCTGGTTACAACAGAACAAAATATTCTCACCTCAAGGTCCATTTTGAAGCTTCTCTGAAGCTTTTGTTCATCACATGATCTTTATCAGCAGAATTTGCCCGGTTGTATCACAGTTAAAATGCTAAGAAAATCTTTTTGTCATATTTAAGAGTCTGACACTGCTGAGAGAAAAAATGCCTGTATAACTGGTGGTTTCCTGGCTGACTTACTCAAATAATAAACATGAAATTCTCGTACTTGTTTCGTACTTGTACTCTTCGTCCTCCGCTTATCCGGGTCCGGGTCGCGGGGGCAGCAGTCTCAGCAAAAAAGCCCAGACAGCCCTCTCCCCAGCCACTTCCGTCAGCTCTTCCGACGGAACAGTGAACAAGATCCCGAGATACTTAAACTCCTCCACCTGAGGCAGGACCTCCCCCCCCGACCTGGAGTGGGCAATCCACCCTTTTCCGGCTGAGGACCATGGCCTCAGAGTTGGAGGTGCTGATTCTCATCCCAGTCGCTTCACACTTGGCTGTGAACCGTCCCAACAAGAGCTGGAGGTCACTGTTCGATGGGGCTATGAGGACCACGTCATCAGCAAAAAGCAGGGACGAGATCCTCCCGTCACCGAACCTGACACCCTCCACCACTCGGCTGCGCCTAGAAATTCTGTCCATGAAAGGTATGAACAGAACCGGTGACAAAGGGAAGCCCTGGCGGAGTCCAGCCCTCACTGGGAACAGGTCCGACTTACTGCCGGCCACGCAAACCAGACTCACGCTCCTTCGGTACAGGGACTGGATGGCCCTTAGCAAGGGGCCACCAACCTCATACTCCCGGAGCACCCCCCACAGGATGCCCCTGGGGACATGGTCGTAAGCCTTCTCCAAATCCACACAACACATGTAGACTAGTTAGGCAAACTTCCAGGCCCCCTCCAGCACCCTGGCGAAGGTAAAGAGCTGACATGAAATTATTTTATTCAATTTTTTTTAAACAATATGGCACCATCCCAACATATTGTCGTGCATGTATAGCTCTATCATCCCACCATTCCATTGGACTGTTTGTTTGTTCTTCCCATGCCGTCCGGAAGATGGTGTCCATCTGCTGTCTACCATCTGCCTGATTACATGTCAACACAGCATTATTGTAAATTGATTCAAAATTATTGATTGAGAGTTAACTGATTAAGGTAATTATGAGTGGGTTGGTGTTTATTTATGTTATTTTGTAGTGGAGACTGGTGATTTATTTGCTCTGTAATAACCTAAACAATCTGCTGATGACACAGTAGCTATCCTCGCCATTACTTAAGTATTCAGTGTGTAGTAGAACATGTTGGATAGTATATATGTAGTCGATGGATATCCAGGTGCTAAAGCCTGTACAGATGTGGTCCTGTTAGTGTGAGAGCTGCCAGTAAATTCACTCTGTAAACTAACCTTGGATAAAAAGTTAAAAACATTTTTTTTCTAGTTTTCAAGGTGGTCGCTGCAGTGTTGTCAGCAGTGATAGAGAGTTGCTGTAATAGGCCGTGAGCAGCTCAGAGCTGTCAAGGTTAAATTTGAGGTGGTCCACTGAACATTCTTTCTAGTTCTCCAGCTCCAACCTGTGTGCCAGAGGTGAATTTCATTGGCATAGTAATAGTAAGATAAAAACAGGGAGGCTGAAGAAGTCCTGAGAGATAGACAGTGCAATGAAAGGAAGAAGGCCAAGTGCGGAGCCCTGGGGCATCCCAGCGGAGCAGGTCCATGCTGAGAAAAGAGCCTCATGCCGCGGAAACCTGGTGTTAAAGGAGATGTTATGTGTTAGAACAAACCCCATCCCTCTCCCTGGGTAGGTGGGAATATGAAAGAGACTGCCATATAAATATATATATAAAAAAGAAAGAAAAAAGAGGAAGAGCAGGGGTCTTGCTGGACAAGTTGAAGCCGCCAACCCTGAGTTGTGTGTGTGTGTATGTGTGTGTGTGTGTGTGTGTGTGTGTGTGCGCGCGCTCTGCGGTTGCCATGGCAACAGACCTTTTTCCTCATGCTTGCATCTGCTCAGGGTTTGAGGAGAGGAAGCTCCCTCCTGTTTTCTGCCTTTGCAGTTCATTTCGCTCCTGGACATAACCTCCGTCTTCCTCACAGCCGGGGTAATGTCTCCACCTCAACAGAGCCTCGCACAATGATATAATCACCTCAGGTAATATATTAAAAGGCATTGTAATAGTACTTGAAATTAACAGTATGTGTGGAGCTGCTGCTGACTGCAAATGATGAACAATGACAGAAGAGGTGTGACGCCTCACCTGACCTGTCGGGGGGAAAGTATTTATTGTATTCCTGCCAAAAAGCTGCATACATTTATTTTTATCTGCAGTTTTATATTACACTTCCAGAATTTAATTTTCTCCGCAAAATGCCCTGTGGATTAACTCTGTCATAGAGTTCTAACAATCATTTAATTGGCCTCTCAGGGACTAAACTGGAAAATGTTACAGTGACAAAGGCCAAATAGTTTTAAAACTGACTTAGTGGTAAAAATGTTTCTCACGCTGATACATCTCAGCTTCGGGTTTTTTTTTTTTTTTACCTCACTCAGGTGATTAAAAAACTCTGCATGGCTCAAGGTCAAGGGTTGACCCTGGAGATTAGTGAGAGATCTTCAGGCAGGAAAAACTTTGCCCACCTGGTATTTCGTTTAAAAAGTAATTAGGTTGTCCTCTTGCTCCTCAACAGCTGATAGCCTCTCCTGGGTCAGAGTCCCTGCAGTATAAATATGGGACGGTTCTGAGTGAGACCGCAAATGTCTGTCTGCACAAAGTGAAAGCTTCTGTGCCACTGCATAATAATCATAACTGTGCATGTGTGTGTGTGTGTGTGTGTGTGTGCTGACTTCACTGTACTGTATGTCAGTGTGTCTGTGTAATTGGCAATTAATTTGTGCTGACCTGCTAGTCTAAAGTAGAGAGGGCTTGACTACCACTTGCCTCCTGGGCACCACATGGAAAAATGAAATTGGAGTTTAGGATTATGTTAAGTTATGCATATAAGTGCGCTTAGATTGCTTTCCCCTGGCGCACACACAGAAATACATGCTGCCTCAATGAAATCTGAGGTTTACTGCTTGATCTCAGAACCACTGTTACACTGGTGTTTGTTACTTCCCCGAGTTTGCGTGTTCAGAGCTCTTTAATGAGTAATGTAAATTCCTGGAAAACTACGACATAACAAGAGAGCTCATTAAAATAATTCATTTATGTGTTTGTTTTCTTGTAAAACAGAGCAGTGATACAGTAGCTCAATCGATGAATGTGTTTTGTTTTTTTTTATAACGCAGGCAGCACATATCATTAAGGTCATGTGTTGATGTGCAAAAGTTTGAGGTCAATATTTACTTTTCCCTTTGTTTGCTGTATGTTGGATGTTAACCTGAATGTGTGTTGAACTGTGTAGAGTCGAGGATCGAACTGCGAAGGACTTCCACCAGTTTAACAGGACTTTCACACCAGTAAATGGGCTTTGAGTCCTGTGTGAGTCAACGTTGGCTAATTTTTTATACTAAGTTGACTTATTATTTCAGTTTGTTGGATCTCTAAAGCTGCTGAATGCACACTGTGTACATAAACTTTAGCAGAATAGCTGAATACATAATGTTTAGGTAATTTTTTAACTTTGCTAGGATGCCAAGGAATATATACGTGGGTTTAAACAGTCACATTGGCTATTCTGCCTCAGATGCAAATGACGTTTTTGAGTACAGATACTTGGGTGTGAATATCTGTCAATAAGAAAATAAGATTATCATTGCACCTCTTTTCTGAACACTGAACAACTTCTAGGTACCCCAGCTCTGCAGGACAATATAGCCTAACATGTAATAGAACATAATGAAATAGATAGATAGATAGATAGATAGATAATTTATTGTCATTGTACGTTATACAACGAAACTTTGTTGGAGCAAAATATAGTGTTATAGTATGTGTATATAGTGTTTACATATGCACCAACACACACTCACATATTCACCAACACACACTTGCTCATCACATCATTCTCACCGTCACATAAACACACATTCATATCTATATTTTTAAGACATATGATAAATAGCAAATAAAAGCAATAAAAACAGCCAAACACAACAGTTATTGCCAGTAGAGGCTCGTGGTGAAATTGGGTGGGAGGGCTAACGCATTAGGCCCATGGCCTATACTGATCAGTAGTTCAGCTGCAGTAACATCACACGGAGATACAGTACCAGGTTACCGCAACAATGCACTACAACAAAACTAGAGAATTAGGCTAACTCGCTCGCTCACTTGTACACACCTTTAATAAGAGGTTAGGGCTTGGACCTAGGGCTGGGTGGTATGGCCTAAAATCAATATCATGGTATTATTTTGGGGGGATGCGGTGACGGTATGATATCGCGGTATCGTCTTCTCTCTTTTTTTTACACCTTAAATAAAACAATTTAAAAGACCATACAAGTCTAGGATGGAAATTTTTATCGTCAGAAGTAAAACGGTTGCTAATCCATCTATTATTGTGTATAAAACGTTATAGGCTAATATGTATAAATGTTAGAGGGAAGAGGGAGGGCCGGCGGCTCCCGGGCCCCCTTCTCCCCAGGCCACCTCCATCATGTAGCGAGGGAGGTGCATGAGGCAGGCAGGCAGGCAGGCCAGGTCCCTTTCTGCCGCCGTAGCCGGAGTACTGCGGTATGAAGGTAACCACAAAAGCAGTACGGCTCATGTTTACTGCGGTAAGTTACCGTCACCGCGAATACCGCCCAGCCCTACTTGGGCCTGATTTTTGGATGAGGTCCCGCTCGACAGACAGCATTTAAAATAATCCACCTTGTTCAGCACGATGCTAACACAATTCGCAAGACTCCACGCTCACTCTCCCACTACAGTAACAGCGGGCAGGCCCTCACTGTACTTCCACGCACTGTCATTGGCCAAAAGTCAGTGGCCTGGGCTGAATTAATTTAGCCCAACTGGACAGTAAATCAAGGGGGCTTGTCACGACACCTGTCACTCACGATGTGACAACAATGATTGGAAGCTGATTCTAGGAGTATAGGCTGTTAAAAATCAGCCCATTTAGATAAATCCTGTGTTTTTGTGACTATGTTAGTGCTGTTGCTGCTATAGGTTCCAACAAATACAATCAGTTCAATGGTTCAATAACTAATATTTTAATATTTTCTTTAATTTCATACTTTTCTCGTCTTTACTGTATTGTATTTTATACCAGCCGTCTCTGGTTATTGCACAAAGTCCATTATGACACCTTGGGTAGGTGAAGCAGGGGGTGAGGGGTGGGTGTGTAGTCTCTGGAGTCTGTCCACAGCGCTGGGGCATTCATTTACAGAAATTATTTCATTTGTTGATATATTAATTAGTCAATCAACAGAAAATGAATCACCAACAATAATTCATCAAGCTCTAACGTCTGCTGATTTCCTTTCTTTGTAAATTAAAAGCTCTTACTTTTGAGCACTCAGTCAGACAAAGCATTATTTCCTGACAGACAATAATTAACAAATCAACTGATAATCAAAATAATTGTTAGTTGTGGCTGGAGCTACAACAATAAGTCATTTACTTAATTAGACAATGAGCAGGAAATTAATCAGCATTAAGTTTCATAATCACTTAATTGTTTAAAGGTATGTTGGAACTGTCGGTTCCTGTTTTTATACATTATCACCAGTGAAAGTGAAAGCCAACCAAAGAGTCACTCTTTTATACTATAATTGTATTTTTTTTCTGCACTTTGTCCTTAATTTTTGGGGTGTCCTCATGGAGGCATGCTGCAAATGGTCTGGCACCTCGTCACTAGGTTTTTATAAAGTCCCAGCCTCACCTGCACGCTGTGCCCAGAAAGAAGAAAATAAGAAAACACAGAGGGCAGGGTCTGTATGTTGTTTATTAGGAAAATCATGCATAGTATAGCTGTAAGTTATCTTCTGTGACAGTAAACTGAATATCTGAATATTTTTTACGATTTGCTGACATTTTATAGACCAAACGATTAATTAGTTAATTATTAAGAAAATAATCTGTCGTAATGAAAATAATGATTCTGGCACGACTAGCTTCATAGAGAGTTGCACCAACTTCACACTACTGCACATACAGTAAATATCTGACAATCCAATTTGAAACTATTTTTCTTTTCTCTTTCGGACACCAGTAGGAATAGGATTTTGTTTCTTAGAGGTCTCTCTCAAGAATATTTAATAATTCACTGCATAAATCTATTAACCACTAAAAGAGGTAGTTGCAGTGCATTCCTGAAGTGTTGCAGCAAATGCTAAAACGTTTGCCCTCTTTCCTTTGAAGGTTCATTTTTACACAGAAAGATAATATTTGGTGAACTGTTTCTTCTCCTTTGGTCTTTGCACCTTTTAAAGCAAACACAGTTGCAGGTCTTGGAATATATTTCGATAAACTTAGGCTCTGGGGTAAGATGAAACTTTTACAATACAGCTGAGGTCCTGGGCTGAACAGAGCTTGAGTTAATTTGCTGTTGCTCTGTTCTTCATAGACGTGTTTCCAAAATCTCCTAGAACTATAACACTGCAGAGACTGTACGTTGCAAACATTCGTCTGTTTTCTCTCTGCGCTTTGTCCTCCATATCTCCTTCTCCATTGTAAATATTGGTTCTCAATTGTTTTGCCAACAGCTTTTAGGCCATAGAGGTCAAGTGCAGTGAAACACATTTGCTAATAACCTAATTGTCTTCTGTTTTCATTCCCCTCCGGGGACCTGCTTTAATGTGCCGAGCTACTTTTTTTTAAATCTTAACAAATAAATTATCTGTCAGTGTTTTAAAAGCTTTTTCGATTTCATGCCTCAAGTTCCAGAGAATTAGCATTTCTTCCACTGCTTCACGCTCACTGTGAAGGGTGGAAAAACAACAAATACAGCTGGATGGAACAAAGCTATAAAAGAAATATACTGTAGTGTCGTGTCCTCTTTCTTTTGAAGGCGGCTGATTGCGGTTTGAAGAGAATTTGGGTCATTAGACGATGGTTGTCACTGGAGTCATTCTAACATATTCTCTTTCTTTTTGTGTGTTTGTGATCAGGATTCAGCCTATAGGGCTGGTGGAGCGGATTCAGGCCATCGCCCAGAACATGTCTGACATGGCGGTGAGGGTGGAGCAGATCCTACAGCGCAGCATGGCCAGCAACAGAGGTACGATTTCATACACACATACACACACATGCCGCCCACTCACACACCTGGAGAATACCAAATATAGCTGTGGCCCTTGAGATGAATCCCACCTGTCCGTTTCAAATCCATCCAATCTGAAGACACTTTTCCCCTTCTGCCCACATAAGCCCGACTGTCAAGCCTGGATCCAGCCCAACACTTGAATGCACAATTTATGTCTTACATGGACTCGCTGGTTGATCATATAGAACATGACGTACATTATTCACAGCACATTACCCCTTCAAATAGCAAGCCTCTATTTGTGTCCTGGTGTAAGAGCGCCTGTGCAGCACAGTACAGTGCCCCATTGTTGCTGCCATATCATAACCGCACGGCTGCAGGATGCTTAAATCACAATGATGAATTACTGCCTAGTTAATGGGATCCGGGCCTGTCAGCTTTCTTTATTAGCCTTCACTCTCAATTTCTTTATTGGGCTCAGAATAGAAATTAGACAACGCAATTTAATTCACAATTCAGTTCCACTCCTGTATCCGCTACATTGGACTTTGTGACTGAAAACTATTCACCTCACTGTCTCATTAAAATGTATCAGATAATTTGCCTGTTGTCATAATGTCTGATATCATTTAAGCAAGGCCAATGTGAACCTGGCTAAGTTTTGACATCGGCAGGCAGGAGCGCTTTTCATCGTGAGAGGTCTGCCGTTATCATGATAATCAGACAGAATGGCTGGCAATTATTTGTCTGTGATTGTGCTCTTCGACGCTTGGCAGGATGCTGGCGGAGGAGCTGCAACTGCTCCTTTAATTAGGCTCACTAGTGCCGGGCTTCAAGGGGGAGAAAAAAGGGAAGAGGAAGGAGAGGAGAGGCAGAGAGTAAAGGGAATAGTGAGAGCGGCTGAAAGAGACAGGAAAGATTGGATGAGAAGGAAAAGGGAGGAGGAAGAAGGGTGGGGTGGGATGTTGGGGGGGATTATGATTTTTATGAATCACACTAATGCAATCTATCTATAGTAAATCCAGTGAGTGGGATGGAACAGAGACTTGGCCATTCAGCAGGGGAGGCCAAGCTTTTATGTGAGCTTGTTAGCTGGCTCTACTCTCTGATTTATCTCTGTTCATCCCAAAGGCAGGATATACTGTAATGCGAAAAGACAAACAGACTTAATGCCCAGGGGAAGCTCTGTAAAGAACTGTCTGATCAATATAAGCCCAGTTAAATCTTAGGAGATCCAAGGCTAGTGATAATTCTGCCTGTTAATGCATATAAATTGTATGGAGCTGGGTGTTGAATTAAAAAATTAAACCTATTACACTCATTTTTAGGTTCACACTTGTATTTAAGGTTTCTACTAGAACATGTTTACATGCCTTAATGGTGAGAAAACACTTACTTTTCCTCGTACTATCTGTGTTGGAGCACCTTTATTTACTCTCTGTCTGAGATTTTAAACCCATTTAAGGCAAGGCACTCAACACTTGGTGAGTGTTGCTCCACAGAAATGATGCATTTTCAACAGAAAAAAGGGATGCTCAACACACACCTGAGTAATGTCGTGAGCAACGTCATATTTTGTTGCACAATGTGATTGTAGTGTTACTAACATCGCCATGGAGATAGCTTTCAACCCACATCGACTCCGACCTGCATTACACATCTATGTCCACGGGAGCAGCCGTCTGTCAGCAGCAGCTCCTGGTGAGCTGAGATGACAGCGTCCGGCCAAACTGTCTTCAGCAGGCTGACTGACAGCAGACATTTACTGAACCAAAATATTTTTCCAGTCAGTGCTATGGGAGGAAATCAGCAGTATTGATTCATTGATTTTAATTTACTAACCCACTGTAGTGAGTGAGGGGAATCTGCTGGTCACAGACGACCGGGAGCTGATCAATCAATGTAAATACACCTAATAAGGCAGGGGTCTCTGGTTACCATGCAGACGACTTTAAACCTTTCACCGAAGCATAAGTCGAGAACAACATACGTGTCTTTACTTTCTGCTCAGCAACACTCATCAAAAGTGTCCAGCACCCTACTATAAATCAGGTTTTAGCGCCCGTCTCCCCCCTATCAAAAAAGCCCAGGCTGCTCTGATGGGTCAGCACTCCCGGGTCTTCTGTGTCTCTGCACTATCATTGCCGCTGGGGACTGACTATAACAGGGAGCAGCGGCCATGAAAAATCCCCAGTAAAAGTTTCCTACGTAGGCTACATAATGTAAAGACTTGAAGTAGCATGCCTGAAGCAGATGACCATATTAAGAAATCTAGTACACCATGACGATGTGTTGAAGCCAGATTAGAAACATGGAGTGTTCAAAACGGTAGACAGGGTTTATTTCTTCATATGTTTACCTCATTATTTGAAACTTTGGCCATGTTTAATATGAACGTCATGCATTGTGATACTATTTAAGACACAAAATATGAAAACATATCATAGGTCCCCTTTAAACTTTGATGAAATAACAGAATGTCTAGACAATGGATGGAGGTTCACAGAAATACAGAAAAGATGCTCTAATTTAATCGACCGAAGATGTGAAAACACCGTAGACATATTGGATGTACCTTGTCGGCATGTTTTTATCACCTTCCTCTTTGTGTTTGACTTTTGTGTCTGTGCACTTTCAGAACAAGGCGATGCAGCTCTTTTCGCTGATTTGTGCCGGTGTCTGATGAGTGTGGGCTTTTGTTGGAGCGTGTGTGTGTATAGGCTTTGATAAATACCCTGTATTTTTCTTCTTTTCTCCAGTCAGGGATGGAACATTAGGACAATGTGAGATTCCTAAAGATCCCCGTTATCCAGACTGTCCCAGCAAGATGGATGTAAGTCTTCATATCTCACTTAAGCCCAAACAATTTCACACAGAGAGTGAAATACCCCGTTGTCCTCTCTTGGTGATTCACCTTGGTGCAACATAAATTTTTTATAATAAGATACGAGGATAAAGGCTGCTTGTGCAGAACTGGGTTGTCTTGGTGACAAAGAAAAACAGGATGTAGGAAAGAATAAAATACATAAACACACTGTGTATACGGTACATATGTACGTCCTATAAATAACAGCCGATAGCAGTAGTATCCACAGCAGAAAACTGCAGTATGTGCAAACAGGTATAAACAATACAGCATGTCCAACGTGTGCTTCTTTCTATTAGCATGCGTGTGAAAAATATGCACCTTCTGTTCAACAGTAAGAAGTTTCACCCACACATATAAATAAACATAGCAAGTGTAGAAAAAAAGTCACGTTCAAGATACACCATTGTTTATTCTTTGTATCACCATCATGTTTATGCATGAAATAGGCCTCCATAAATATGCCAGTCAGGTCCACACCACATGAATGCACTACACACATATATTATGTACAATTTTGACTGCGGTCCAGTTAGTGTTGCATGTACAGGCCGCCTGCTTTACTATATCCTCACACTTTCAGGGGGTTTTGAACAGAAAAAGTTCTGTCAGGAAAACCCTGGAGGGAGAGTAAGATGGATGTTCCTTCAGCTCCCTACCACCTCATGAAAGCCATCCAGCGTAATGTTAGTTCAGCCTTATGACAACACCACACACCTTCACTATTCAAGTATCCTGTCTGCCTCCTCCCCTCGGACGTCCACTCTTTGCAGTGCATGTCGGAAAATTAGCTGACCCGAATGTCTCCAACAAAATCTGCCCTCTCTGTAACATCTTTTATCAAGTTAGCGAGCTGGATGACCTCGTCGCACTGTTTTGCTGACTCCACCTGTGAGTGGGAAGCTATGGAAATGCTGACAATTATCTGGGCTGCGTATCTGAGCATCAAATAACATCTTATTAATAAAGCCAAGGACCGTTTTTTCTATGCATGTACTTCACAATAAGGGACCAGATGCATCACATTGAAGATAAAATGTGGGAGTGAAACAGATGACAGCAGAGTGCCCAGTCAGTTTCAGAATGATGGGAGGCCTTTAGTTAAATGTAAAGGTTTGCTTAAGTTAAAGAAACAGTTCCCCCTCTCACCTGTGGTGCTATTTATCAATCTAGATTATTTTAGTGTGAGTTGCCGGGTGTTGAAGATATTAGCCGAAGAGATGTCCGCCTTCTCTCCAGTTTAATGGAACACATAATATAATGGCACTCAGTTTGTGGTGCTCAAAGTACCAAAAAATACATTTGCAATATTCAACAGCAATGTCTCTTTCCAGAAATCATGACCTGGTTACTCAGTTTAATGGTGGAACTATTTTCTCTCTACTGAACTACATCTCACAGTACGCTCCAACCCCCACCTACAGTCAAGAGCTTTGGGTAGTGACTGAAAGAATGAGATCATGGATACAAGCAGCTGAAATGAGTTTTCTTTATAGCGATAGAGTGAGGAGACACCTGGAGCTGCTCCTTCACATCCAAAGGGGCCAGGTGAGTGGGTTCAGGAGGCTGATCAGGATGCCTGCTGGTCTCCTGCAGTTAGAGGTTTTCCGGGCACATCCAACTGGTAGGAGGCCCTTGGGCAGACCCAGAACAGCTTGGAGGGATTATATATTTCATTTGGCTTGGGAATGCCTCGGGATCCCCCAGGAGAGGCTGGAAAGTGTTGCTGGGGAGAGGGACGCCTGGTGAACTTTGCTCAGACTGCAGCCCCTGTCACCCAGCCCTGGATAAATAGGATGACGATAGATGGTTGGATGGATGGATAAACTACACCTACCAACCGTATCACAATGCAGAAGGAAACGTATATCTACTCAGGGACAAGGGGTTTGTGCTTGTGACAGTGCGAGATGTAAACATTAATGGTGTCCTCCGCAACTGAGGTGTAACGTTAGCTAGCCAGTGGTGCTAGGTGAGCTAGCGGTAGATGCACGCTTCCTTCTGTGCGGTGATACAGTTGGCGAGTGTAGCTTGGAGGAAAGAAAACAGTTCTGACATGAAACTGCGCACAACATGATCTGTGGATTATCTTGAGTAACCAGGTCATGATTTCTAGAAAGAGACATTGCTGTTGAGTTTTTCAAACATATTTTTTTGGCGCTTTGAGCACCACAAACCGTGTGCCATGTAGTTCCATTATTTTGGAGAGAAGGCAGACATCTCTACAGCCGATATCTCCGACACTTGGCAACTCACACCAAAACAATCTCAATTGATACAAAGCACCACAGGTAAGAGGGAAAATATGTATTGTAGATTTTGGAGTGACCTGTCCATTTAATAAATGCCCTGAGAGTGTACGTGACATTTTTGTGAGACAACAGTTTGGGTCTTTGTCTTCCAGTGGATGCGCGCTCGTTGGACCTCAGACCCTTGCTATGCCTTTTATGGTGTAGACGGCTCCGATTGCTCCTTCCTTGTCTACCTGAGCGAGGTGGAGTGGTTCTGCCCCCCACTGGCCTGGAGGAACCAGACTGCTACACCCACATTGAAGCCTCCACCCAAGAGACAGGTAATTTTTCCATATCAGTTGCTTTGATTCCACAACAACAGAGTTACCTGAAGGAGAAAAGAAATAGGAACAGAGCACAGGGTAACAGTTTGACATTGAGGTATAATAATTACTGCAGAGACTTTAGTCCAAGTTCCTCGAAAGCAGAAACAGTCAGGGACACAGTTGCCTATTTCTCAAGTGCGATGCCAACAAGGGAGTTTGTCCCTGTCTCTGCACAGGAGAGGCTGCTGGTTAGTCTCACATCTGTTCAGTGTGAAGAGAAGATCCTGGGGAAAAAGTATGATATTCTCTGTTCAAATTTTATCTGGAAGTGAAAAGAGCCAGCTGACGACTGCAGAGCCAGCTGAGGAGACAGGTGGTAGTCTTCACTCTTCACATGCCAACAAGGGTGTCAATCATTTAGGAGTGACAAGGAATCTGGTGTAAATGTGAAAAGTGAAAAGAGAATTGAGAATGACAAATGCTGCACATCAAGGTGCTGCTGAAAAACTGGTGCTGTAGATTTGGTAGCTTGACACTAATGCTCCAGAGTGTCTTTAACTTATTTCCCAAGTTCATTCAGAGCATTTATTACTTCATTTTTGAGCAATAGCTCCTGGGAGAATCTGAGTACCCAACACTGTTTCTCACAGGGTGCTGCCTGTCATTCCCAGTTGTCATTCTGTTTGCCTTTCTGCATCATTTGACTTTTATTTTCAGCATCAACACATGATGCATTGTGCTTACAGTCTCTCCTCAAGGTCTATCCCACCAATCGTCCCCACCCCTCCTCCCCCTATCTCCCCAGAGTAATGTACAGCCAGGCCCTGATGTGAATTCATTCTGCAGTCTACCTTCTGCTCTAATTGCCAGCCTGTATTCACTGAGACTAATCCCAAGGCTTCCCTTGGGTACTCTGCATTTTGCTGTGCCGCACACAAGTTGCTCTTGAGAGCAATAATTCACCTGCATTGTGAGAGTACAGTGCACCTCTGCATATTGATTTTTGTCTTTGAGAGGGTCTCAGTTTCTTTCACAGTATGTGTTTGAGAGAGACAGGCTGTGTTTGTGTGCACCAGTTTTTTCTTCTGTATATTTCTAACTCCTTTGTGCAGAGCAGTGTAGTTAGTCCATTGATCAATACTCACGTGCTGGTATTTGGCTGTGATGCAGTGATTATAGTGGGCAGAGCAGGAAATGTAAAATGAGAGCAGACTATTTATGCGAATGATCGAAGGAATCCCTCAGGCAATGTGTCTGAGAGGCCTTGCCCCAAGGCACAGCAGATACCAGGATACAGTGCTGCTAGAAAGATTGTGAAACCTTTAGAATTTTCTGTATTTCTGCATAAATGTGACATAATTATGTGATCAGACCTTCATTTATGTCTTAAAACTAGATAAGGAGGATCCAGTTTAACAAATAATACAAAAAATATTGCCTCAGACAAAAGTTGTTGTCAAAAGAGTTTGGCCTTCATCAATCCACTTACTGTCAATCAGATAGTTAAATAATGGAAGAAAGTCAACACCATTGTTACTGTCTTTCAAGAAAAATAACTCAAAGAGCAAAGACGTGTTACACTCAAGGAAGTCTTAAGAACTCCAGGGTAACATCCAAGGATCTACGTCCAAGGATCTAGAGGCCTCTCTTGCATTGACAAATGAGTTTATCAGCAGACAAACACTGAAAATGGTATGAATGGCAGGATGGTACATGGACTGCATTTATATAGCACTTTACTAGTCTTAACCATCACTCAAAGCACTTGAGTCCCTGCAAGGGCCAGGGATTGAAGCACTACTTGGTGGATGACTGCTCTACCTCCTGAGCCACAGCCGCTGATGGCAAAGTGAAAGTCATTACTCTCCAAGAGGAACACTGCTGCCCATCTGAAGTTTGCTAAAGGCTATGTGGATGAACTAGAGGGCTACTGGAAGAAAATGTTTTGTGAACAGATGAGTCCGAAATAGAACTTTTTGGTGTAATTGAGAAGCACAAACCAAATGCTACATTCCAGCATAAACACCTCATCCCAACTGTGAAGCACGGCTGTGGCAATATCATGGTTTGGGGTTTCAGTTAATTTTGCTTTCTATAGCCTAACCCCCATAAACTGGGCGCTTTCCTCTACGGCACTCCATTAACTCAGTGAGCTTTAGTGCCACATTTTGAACATTATCCATTTTGCGATTACTGCTGGTAATGCTGTCCCAACCCACGATGGCAGTAGGCCTACTTACCAAATGCCTCGTGCTGCTAGTTAGCTTCCACCCAACTCAGGTGGTGTGCAGTGTAGTAAAGTAAACATAAGAGTAGCAAAATTAACCTATGGACCAGGGATGCTTGATGTCATTTGCTCAGAGGCCACTTTTGAAAAATGACAGGAGGCCAGGGGCCAGTTAATAAACAAACAGTCATAGTACTTATCAGTATATATAATAAATGAATTGCCTGTGTTCAGCCTTTTGACATTTGCTGTCCTCACTCATCTCAGCCAAGAGGCAATCCAGTGAAAGCAGCCCTGTGCAGGTCAGGTGTATGCAGGAGCATTTCTAAGATTTAAGGGCTTAATCCAGACCTCTTTCTGGGGGTCTTAGGGGATCCACCTCATTCACCTTTTTTTTTTTATAAGCAAGCTCTATTTTGATGCTTTTTAAATGCCCTGTTCAAGCATATTTACCTTGAAAATCCCGTTGTGAATCAGTTTATTTTCACTTTGTATGAGTAAATGGTCGGCGGGAAACCCAGCATCAGAGGCGGATTTAGGATTGTAGGACATCCGGGGCTTAGCCCAGATGATGAATGAAATGCGCACGCTGATGTGCACGCGAAAAAAGTGGTGCTTTTGTACCTTGCTGCAAGTTTGCTATCTTTCATTTTCATTATAACACAACGTATAGCCAGCTAACGTTATCAAACCAGCAAAGTAACGTCGTCAAACTTCAGAATATCCATATTCTTCATTCGTCTTTCTTCTTTCGTCTTTCTTCTTTTGTCTTTTGTCTTTCTTCTTCAGCATCCAGGTACTCGCCGTGACCACCAGCCGTTCACTGACAATCGGAAATGCTCTGCTTTCACCTATGGTCATGGGAAAAAAATGTTACCTTGGAGAATAATGAACAAGAAAACACTTCTTCTTCAGGGCAGGCCCAGGCAAGCTACACAGTACACAGGCTACTTTCCCGCAGCTGCTGCCTCTCTGCTGGACTCCGGTACTGCACATTACTCGTGAGAGGTTTTTTTTTTTTTTTGTTTGTTTTTTCCAAAGTAAAATTCACATTTGGGGCTTTTCAGAAAACATCCGGGGCTTGAGCCCAAGTAGCCACCCCCTAGCCCTGCCCCTGCCCAGCATCCTAATCTGGCCCACGGGCTGTAAACTGATTATCTCTGCTGTAGATCAACATACGTTACTGGTCAAAAATAATCTAGCAGTTAATCCATTACCACTTAACCATTGACATCCCTAGTTCACATACTCTTTCCACCAAAGATAAGTTGAAGAAGTTTGCTCTATAAAAATAGAGTCTGCTTCTGTGCAGAGTTTGCATGTTCTCCCCATGTCAGGGTGGGTTTTCTCCGGGTACTCCGGCTTCCTCCCACAGTCCAAAGACATGCAGGTTAAATGGTGACTCTAAATTGACCATAGGTGTGAATGTGAATGTGAATGTGAATATGAATGGTTGTCTATGTGTCAGCCCTGTGATAGTCTGGTGACCTGTCCAGGGTGTACCCTGCCTCTTGCCCAATGTCAGCTGGATAAGCGGTTACGGAAAATAAATGAATGAATAAATGTTTAACTGGGTCCTCTTCTTGTATTCTTTGGACTTAGATCTGAACACATTTGAGATCACATTTGTGCAGAGATAGAGAAAATTCTAAAGGGTTCACAAATTTTCTGGCAGCACTGTATGAAGGGCTCTCGGTGCTCTGTTCTGTCTCCTCAATAAAGAGTTCCACTTGTACTGAGAAGAGTATAATGACGTTTTTTAGCATCTCACCCTCTCTGCTTCAGGTCACGTTATAAATCTTAATATCAGCCTGTTAGAGATCCGCATAAAGAAATGAAGCACTGGCTTATAAAAACATCAGAAGTTCTTAACACTTCTGATCCTTTCCAGTGATTTTTATTGCTCCTGTCATCCAGGCTGTTTTCCAGTCCGACATCGGAGCTCTGCTGGAGCAGGTGGGCACGGGGAAGGAATCACTGAGCTTCATGAAGAGACGCATACGCAGGATGGCAGCACAGTGGGCCTCCGCTGCTCGACGGCTGGATGACAAGCTCCGCCACCACTGGAGAGAGCAGAAAAGGGTGAGTATAAGGCACACAGGAATATGCTTCTGCACACGCTGGAGGATGAAAGTGTAGGATAAGAGAACAAGTCTGTGTTGTGGTTTCATCTTTTCAAAGCGTTGTGGTTGCAAACAGACTGCAGATGACGAGCCAGTAAAAAAGTGCTTTTCTCAGTTTCAACGGGTTTTTTCTTTCTTGTTATTTTCTGTAACTCTGGAAACATGTTCCTCAGCTCCTAATTTGATGTGAGTCAATCTGTTTAGGCTTTAAAGGAGGGGGGAAAAAAACTCTTAGCACAGGATGTTTTGGATCAAACTTCAGAAAGCTAGACAGTCCTTTAATGCCCACATGCTAAGCTGCTACGTTACCACAACAGCTGTGAGTTTGTTGGACTAACTTCTTTTATCTTCAGCTCCTCTCTGTGTGAATCACACAGTGTTGAGCCACAGACATAAGTAGATAATGATGCAGAGTCACTCCTCGCAGGCATCGATTGGCTATAGTGCACTTTTACCACTGACATTTACAGGGACATTTCCACTGAGTGTCAAAGAGCGCTGCCTGCTGACGTCTGATGAAATGACATTAGATCCCTTCCAGGAATATGTTTAAACCTTTACAAGATGCTATAACTTGTGAGGAATTAACCCATAAAAAGTGTTACAGTGGGAATAAACTGGAAATGTTCTATGTATATCACTGAGATTTATCTTACTTGAAATAATGCTATATTGTGCACAACTTCCCACTCTCCAAACTGCCACACTTTCATCCCTTGATTGCTGAGTTATTTTTGCCTCTTTGTGGCTGTTTGATATGTTGATGACACATGATGATTTGTTTGGTGTTGAAATGTTCTCGTCTTTGCTGCCAGTGGGGTGCCAGCAGTCTTTTTTCGCTTTGAGCTGCTCAGTTTTTTTGGTTCTGAATGTACTGGTAAAAATAACCTGGTGTAAACGCTCAACCAATCAATCAGCTCACTTTTCCTCCAGACCCACAGAGATTATAAGAGTAAGAAATAGTCTGAAATCACTTCACCACAATTTGTGCAGCTTTTTTTTCTACGTTATTCACTCTACACTTACAACATAAGGCTCCTTGTCACTGCCTGACATCCAGGGGGCATTTAGACTGACGAACATATGACTAACACTGTAAAATCTTGGCACGCAAAACTTGTAGCAACACTGTTTTCATACCCACGCAATAGGTGAGCAGTAAATGACAGTGTACAGTAATTCGAAAGACAGAGAGAGACCTGTGAAAAGTAGTGTATGATCAAGAATCAGTATCTCTACTGTCCATTAAAGGGACAATCCAACCATTTTACACACTGAGTTCACTGGTTTACTGGTCTCAAGACGCACTAATCAACCAATAAAAATGCTTGTATAATGTCTTACATGGCTCTGAAGGAGCTTTCTAAAGTTTATAAGAAAACCCCAGTGATGTCACAGTGATGTAATCTTTTTAACAATTAAATAAACACATTTAAAGGAGCTATATGTAAGAAATCTAAAGCAAATAGTCGTAAAATCCTCCTAATATGTCACAGAGACTAAGGAATAATGTTCATATAACATACTGATCTCACCGACAACAATAGTACAGCCAGAATATTCGCATTTAAAAAACATTTTTATGGTCCGCAAATCATGTTTATGTTTTGAATTTGCGTTTTGGCCTGTTGCGCCACCCACCGCCATCTACCAGTCACGCAGTCAGTAGAGTCTCAGCATCAGTTACAGTTACGACTGAGCAACACAGCAAGCAGCATTAGCAGTGTCCCGGTACATAGCATTAGCAGCCGGCTCCTCCTCAGCTGTATCCCGGCAGCAGCGTTAGCCTCAGAGAAGCCGGACTTGCTCGAATGGTCCGCTGGAAAACCGAAGATCAAGGACGCGGAGACGCAGCCCTGCCACGGCAGCCGTCCGTGGGCAAACAAATCAGTCTCCAGCATGCCGCTGTCCAGCAACCTCAAATCTGTAGGGGAGGGGGGGCCGACACGACTCGCGGCAGTATTTTGAATTTGAGTGCAGTAACCGTTTTGTCCACATTCTTACATACAGCGCCTTTAACAAATGCCTGCCTTACCCACTGGAGTTGTGGGATTTGAAAAAAGAGAGCATCACTATAGACTGTATAATGTTGAATTCACACCAAATGTGATGGGAATTTTCACGTCACAATACTTGTGTGAGTTTGAATGCTAGAATATTTTGCATTTACTTACTTCATACACTCGTGGAACTTGCATCATATGCACATGAAATCTCTGAATCGATGAATTAACTTCCGCCGGTACATCTTCGGCATCATATGTCCCTCAAGGATCTCAGTGCTGATTGGTTATCACGGTGCAAATCGGTTGCTAAAGTTAAGATTTTTCAACTCTCACGATTAAGCATATGATGCAAAATTAAATTACTACTACTGCTTCATTCGTGCTGCTTAAACCACGTATTTCTTGTCATATGCATCGTGTCCATTGCATTCATTGTGCCACCCAACTAGAATTCATGTCTAATCAAATCTTTACATTGACTTTATATGTAGTTCACTTGTGTGAATTGTTTTATTTGCGCCCAGTGTGAATACAACTTTAAAATAATGGATGTAGCCATTGCGATGTAGGGCATTGGTTTGTGGACGTTCGTTTTGAAGTCTTGAGATTGTCATTTTAGCAATCGCCATCTAGGATTTGATTGCTGGAGCCACACTCCCAGTTTGTGGGTCACAGCCCCGAGTGCTCCAATTACTGCTAGCACCACTTCTGCCTTTACTCCCCATCTTTTCTAGCTCCTCATTCAGCCCTTGGTATTTTTCGAACTTCTTGCGTTCCTTCTTCCTGATGTTGCTTTCGCCCAGGATTGCTACATCTGTTACCAGTTGGTTAGCCATCACTAGTTTGTCAGTCTGGATCTGGAAGTCCCACAAGATCTTAGCTCAGTCATTTTCAACCACCTTAGGAGGTGTCTTCGATTCTGACCTTGGGACTTCCAGCCCACTTGATTATGGCGTCCTATGTACGCTGCTCCTGCCTGCGTCTTACACCCTGCTATTATGTGCTGAACCATCTCAGGAGCATCTTTGCATATATATGTATGTGTATATATATATAAAACACAACCTTACCCGAGGCATGTCATGTTTTGCCTGAAGCCTCATTCAGCTCTGACATCTGCGCCACATGCCTGTCTGTAAAGCGTATCACGTTAATAAAGCACAGTGTCATTACAAGTTTTCTCATCACAGTGAAGAGGCTGAGGATTGAAGATCTCATTTTCTCTAAATCGTTTAATTTAGAACATGTGGACAGCTCGCCACAAATCCCTCTGAAGCTGAGAAGCGGTTAAATTCTCTAAAAGCTTAAATGAAACACGAGGAATAAAAGACATTAATTTGTAGTGTTTTGCTTTTTGTAAACGAGCTGACAGTATCCTGGCGTTCTGCGGTGTGTGTGTGTACGAGCGTGTGTGCGTGTGTGTGTGTGTGTGTGTGTATGCAGTGTTGTTTTTCATCACTTTCTTTCATCGGCCAGTTTTGCAGTTGGATAAATCAAAGCCTGTTCTGTTAATGACAATTCACTGTTCCAAAATGCCTGCTTCTTCCCCACTGGGGAGAGGGCTTTGTTTACTGTAATGATGTGTTTGACAGTAATAGTTACTGTCCATTAAGCAGCAGGCTTGGCTGCCGTCGCTGAAACACAGAGTGCTGTTAAGAAAACAGAAACAGAGAAATGTTTTATGGGCCATCTCTGGCCAACCTTTTTTCTGCTTCCTGTTCCATCCTGCTGTTCTTAGTCTGCACTGCGCTTCCAGTGTTTGAGTGAACAACCCATATTCATCTCCTCCTTCATTCTCTAATATTCCTTACTCGGTATCTATGTGATTGAGTTATGAATCATCAGTATTCGTGTGAGGCACAATGACTTGAACATGATGACGAACAAACATTCACCGGGGAAATGTGCACTGCTAACGCCATGTACTGTAAACATACCTGCAAATGTTGCTCAGTTCATTGAGATGCCGATACCGACCCCACTCTTCAGTATTGCTGCTAATGACATACTGTCTGCCTGTGGCTCTCAAGCTACAGTGAAAGTTTGTTTACTTTGCCTGTGGTTCCCCTGCTGGTGCCAGTACAGGGAAATTTTTAACAGGAGTGAGACACTATTCGAGGGGGAAACAGACTTCGACACTAGAGTTGTTTTCAGCCTTCCAGCTGCTGTCAGTCAAACACCTGCGAAAGGGATGACTGAATGTGATTTCATTTGGACTTTAGTTTTCTTAGAGTTTTCTCACAGTCTTTACTCTGTAAATTCCATAACTGGTATCATATAAGAACTGAGAAACGCTAGTATTGAGCCATTTCGAGTTCAGTTTCATTTTAGAGTCATTGGGCAAAAATCCAATAATAACCTTTGAGCATTCTGTAATTCAAGTGGACTGAGAGAACTCTAGACTTCTGTACCTCCTCTTGGCTCTATTTTCAGGCTTTAGAAAGTCTAATCTGTGACGGGAGGCTCTGGCCAATCACAGGTCATTTCAGAGAGACAGCATTCCTATTGGCTCTTCTACAAATGCAGACGCGTGTGCACGTCCATTGGATGAAAGCCTGATTCAGTGGTGGAGAATCCCACAGAGAAAGTTGCTCTCTATTCCTGCGTTGGCAAGCCAAAAAAAGGAAGATGGACTTATTGAAAAGAGTCTAAAAGAGAGTCTGACAATAAACAAAATAAAACCTGTCAATATCGGCAAAGTGTTTTTGAGATGGAGTGAAAGTGTTTCGCCTTCTTCAAACTGGAATCAAAAGCCCACAGCTGCAGCTCAAAGTTTATCTTCATGTAGCTAATGTTAGATAGAGCCGTAAATCACTGTATGTTCTCCGTCTCACTCCTCGCTGCTACAGACTGCTTCACTGGGAGGAGAGTGGGCAGAGGCTCCAGAGATGGATCCCCAGTCAGTGGCCGCAGCAAAACAAACCCAGCTAAGACAAACACAACAGCTCCAAGCCCCTGCTGGATCAGCAAATTTTCTGTTACTGCCATTACACAAGTTAGGGGCCATACACATGCTTTTTTGCGCCCTCAAATTAATTGCTTTCAGTGTAGACGCATGGCAGGCGTGCTCATACGCCGGAGCAGTGCCTCCTTGTCAGGGCACAACGGCTGTGCCAGAGTTCAACTTCTGGAATGCAGCAGCACACACCACATCTTGCGATGAGGAACAACCAATCACAGCCGACAGATATCTCTCTCTTCTTCTGTAAATATCAGTCTGTTATGAATATGGAAAAGCTGATCATGTTAGTGCAGGGCTGCCAGAGCTTTTCATCTGTCCCACAGATGATAGGCCTACACATTTATAAACAGCACCTGGAAGAAGATCAGCTCTGCACTCAGGATTTCAGGTAAACAGGTTTTGATACAGTACTTGTTATAATTGCTTAGCAACCAGAGACACAGCCTACTGCTGTGCTCTTGAAAGCTGGCTCAAAGGGCCCGTACACATGCTGCATCTTTAGGCGTTACTTTTGTCTCTTTTTTGTGCCAGTTTTCAAGAGTGCAGCGGCAGGTTGTGTCTGCGGTTGCTAAGCAACCTTAACAAGCAGCCCTGCACTAAAATGATCAACTCTTCCATATTTACCACAGACATATATTTATGGAAGAAGGGAAAGATATATGTCGGCTGTGATTGGTTGTTCCTCGTCACATGACATGCGATGAATTTGAGAGCACAAGAAATGCAGCATGTGTACGGGCCCAAAAAAGGGCCCAAAAGGAGCGCCCAGCGCCTGACCTAGCAGTTTCCAGGTGGTTACATGCATGTGTATGGGCTTTTAGATCCTGCGCTGCCTCTGGCCACTAGCCTGCTGTGACACCAGGCACTAGGGGGTGCGCTGGCTGAATTTGAGCCGCTATAGTTGCCAGCCGCAGGTCCATTTGAGGAGCTGCTGCCCAGGCAGGGAGCAAGGCAGAGCAACAGTGGGGTGGCTAGCTGATTCTCATCTCATTTGTGCTCTGATTAACAGAGAGAGAACGCCGGGTTGAATGAATTTGCTGCGCACAACACTTTGAAACACTTTGTTACTGCATGAAGCGTGTGCATATCCCATAGTTGTCTGGTGGGAGGGGCTTATGACAGAGAGGGAAGAGGGGGGCCTGCTTTTGCTTTCCAGATTTCTGCCTACCCCAGCTTCAAGTCTGAAAAGCACCCATTTAAAAACCAATTTAGCCCAGTCAGATACATCCTGGGCCAGCCAGTTAGCCACAGTGAAAGTCTAGATGCTGATGTAACTTGACACTTCTCATAACCTCATTGACATTTCTTAAACCATCTTCATATAAAATGAAACATGAATCTTGAGTTCTGTTCACGGACAGATTTTAGGGATAGTTCAGGGGAAATTTGGAAACACATCTGTCTTCGGTTTGCCAATTAGAAAACTAAGGACAGCGTGACGACTGGTGTGTCTGTCCAAACAGGTGTTGAAGGGGTTCATGTTGATGTCGACTGTAAGAGGAAACACCTCTTAACAAGCAACGGAATAAATGTGTGCTCTAGTAGATGAATATAATTGAAAGTTTTTTTGAGACAAAAGTAATTGAGAGTAAAAATATTAAATGCTGCCATCTGTTTAAAAAAACTCTAATTTCATTACATATTTAACAGCCTGGAAATTCCATCCTTCCCCATCAGCAATTAAAGCGCTCGTGTATCGTTCTGCATATCAATTAGCCCTCGGCAGGTCAATTTTCATTTCAACTCTGTGCACAGCTGATTGTATTGCGTTGCGAGTTGCGTTGGTGTGACTACGCCGTCACTCCGCTTTCTCTCTTTCATTAGAGGCTCGATTGTATTTAAAAATTTGACACCATCGATCCATGCCAAATATCTGAATTTATTCATATGCGAATCCTTTTGAAGCATTTGTGAGAATTGCTCTCAAAAATCTCAATTATTCACCACGCAGGAGTGGAGGTTGTCTGAATATGAAAACAAAAAAGTAATGGAAATAATGACTTGCTCTTTACAATAACAGTGCAGAAGTGGTTTAACAAAAACGCAAACACTGCATCAACAAAACTCATTTCTTGCTGTGATTTAACTGCTTTCCTTTTGGTGTTCCAGATTCTGGTTCATGTGGGCTTTCTGACAGAGGAGTCTGGGGACGTCTTCAGTCCCAAAGTGCTGAAGGGGGGTCCTCTGGGTGAGATGGTGCAATGGGCTGACATCCTCACAGCCCTCCATGTGCTGGGACACAACCTCAAGGTGTCGGTTTCTCTCAAGGAGCTGCACGGGTAAGCGTAGATCTGACTCTCTGATCCTGTTATTTTCTCAAAGCTACAGGCAGAACTGCCGCAGTCAATGCACAGCACTCAGCTTTGTGTCTCTCATTCAAATTTAATGTGAGATTCTTTGGGTCAAGAATCGTCTGCTGTTTAATGTTTTATTCTTTTTTAGCTTATTTGTTGAATGAAAATGCCTTGTCGTCCATTGTGCTGCACGCTCTAGTTGTGATTGGCAGCCCAATCGCGGCTTCACTGCCCACACACTGTTTTCGATCACCTTTGGCCACACACAGATAAGCTATCTCTCCCCCTTGCAGAGTGCTGTCTCAGCCCGAGGGCTTGACAGCATCTCTACAGTTTGTGCATCTCTTTCCTGCTGCAGCTCACCGACTACAGAGTGATAACGGGCTTGTCGCTCGTCATCACAAACAGAAGTGCTCATGCCAGTAGACACACACACACACATACATATATATATACACTGTGCCTTCCAGTCAGACAGACCATATGGTTTCATCTACAAATGTAAGACTATTGATTGTCACGCCGGCAAGGTGCAATAAGAGGAGTTCAGACGGGTCCAGTTCTGCCATGGACATTTCCTCAACGCCGTGATCTCGCAGAGCTGCTCCGGCTTCATGCTGGCTGCCCAGGAAAATAACTGTGTACAAGACGAGATTTGCTGTCGATTCTTTTCTGCCAGTGGGTGGTGTGAAGCGGGAGCAGACAGGCTGATGGTAATGCACGCGCTTGTTATTGAGCACTGTATCCATTGCTGTGGGGAAGAGGTAAGGGCATTGATGAGTTAGAGCTGCCCTTTGATCTTAAATTTCAGGCTGTGAAGAAAAGCTGCTTTGATAAGAACAGGCCCGGGAGATCAGTGAGGTGGGGAAGATGCCGCAGTGGGAAAGCTTCTGCTCGCCTTGCCATTATTTACCCCACTAATTGGTGTCACGGTGTATTGAATCATTGCTGTCCGTCTCCATTGGGAATATACCATCAGAAATGTTTTAAGAACTGCACAAGACTCACAAAGAGACATCAGCCAAGGCTACGGGTAATACTTTCCAGCGGATGAATAAAGTCCATATCTGTGTATGTGTGCATATGGGTTTTTAAGCCACAGCATGGTCAGACTTTATTGAGAGATTTTATTGGTATATGTACTTTTATATAAGAGTGCAGTGCTATTCCATTAGGGCTGATATTGGTCCCTATTCATCACGAAATTAAATGTTCAGCCTAAGAGAAAATATAATGGAAGGTTGAAATTGAAGCCAAGTGGATTTATCAGGCTCGGCTATTATAATACTATTCCCTCTCCCCACCAAACACAACCCAGTGTACACATCCCACTCTCTTTTATGGCCGTCTTAAATTGGCCAGTTAATGGCAGATGCTGAACATCCATAAATCCCCATTCTGTGACTATTAATGAATAGAAAAAGGCAACATTTCTCTCCATCCCTTACTCTCCCACATGCTATCAAATTGACAGATCGTTATGTGGGCTGTGGTTCCACAGATTCCCTCAGGCTTGTCTCTATTTACATTTCCTGCTCTTCACTCTCCCCACCCAGGCTTCGGAGAGGAGCTTAATATTGCTGAATGGCCTGCTGTGGTTCTTAAAGTGGACAGGATTGTTGATATGTTTAGCGTTTTCGCCGACAGACAGATTAGCCACAACGGGAGCTTGGTTTCGGCGGGAGTCAAGCTGTTGGTTTGCATCACATAATTGCCTCTAATTGGCAACATTCGGGCTCTCTGGTGGTTTCACTGAGTAGTCACTTTGGCTGGCATTTTCCCTTTGCTGTCCTGCTTAGACAAATCAGCGATGCTCACACATCCCCCCCTTCAGCCAGACTCTTTTCTCGACAAGATCCTGCAGATGCTCCACTGAGGTGCCATCTCTGAACAAAGACGTTCAGTCTTTTCTCTTTCCACATGCTGCAAAATGTTCTCAGGGGACCATTTTGGGGTAGTGCGGTTGTGATTGTGATTACTATACAGCTGCATTTACAGATTTTTTTTCCTAACAAGGTTTAATGTTTTACAAAGAGTAAATTCAGACATATCAGACTGCATGTCCATGTAAATCAGACACATTTTATCCAGAAACAGTGACTCATGTCTTCCTGATAACTGATGACTCACCTGTTGCTGCTGGTAGAGTCAGAACTGTTTTTCATTGTGGCATCAGCTCTGCCTTTTGGTCTAACAGTAATGCAGAAACTTCCCATCAATGGACAGCAACAAATCGTAAATGGAGAGCCCTCCTAATCAGTAAACAGAATGTGAAAATCATCGTTATCAGATAATATGTCAACAATCAGTCAAGATAAAGCTAGGTTATCAGCCAAGTAGGCCTGAGTGCACAGCGGCAACACGGGGAGATCAGTCATGTCAATTAAAAACCTGCAGACATCCTGTCTCATATCAGCACTTGTCCTCCAGTTGTCTCCAGCACCACATCTTCTCTTCCCTCTACCTCAGGACACAGTCATCCACCCTCCTCCACAATAGCAAAGGGGTTTCTTACCAGCTTGTGGTCTCCTCTAACTGCCTGAGGAATTACAAATTTAGATATATTCTGTTCTACACTACAGTATGCTGATCATCATATCAATGTACGGGAAACTTCCCAGACTTCCCTGACCCTATATTGGTCATGGTGACAGTGCAAATATGATGTTAAAATTAATAATATATATTAACATTTTTTAGGCTCATGTCTTGTGAGGCCCCTAAAGGCTTGCACTAAAGTGTCACTGGCTGTTTTGGTGTCAGTCAGCTGGTCAGTCCACACTATGTAACAAATTTTGGGGTAGCAGCCATGCACATATTTGTAAAGACATTCAAGGTTCTCAGCGAACTTGGTCTCACTCCAAAGTCGTCGAAATCCAACAGTAGAGCAGTGACTTGCAGCGTCAGACATCAATGAAAAAAGCTGTCCTTTCACATCGGCATGATACGCAGTCGGTTGTCGTTATTGTTTAATTACACCCAGCAGTGACAGGGGAAAACGAGGTAGGACAACAATGAAAGTTAAAGCAGTGAAAGTCTGTGTAGGGGAGGGTGGGTGGGAGTGGTGGTGGATGAGTCCTGGCAATCACCGACTTTCACCCAGGAAGCTGTGTTTGGGTTCGCTTCCCGTAAGATCACAAAGCCAAACCCTTTTCTTTTTCCTGAACTCAACCACGTGTTTTTGTTGCCTTAACCTAAACCTGTGTGTATTGGCTAAACGTAACCACATGCATTTGCTGTTGAAGGACAAAAGACCTACTGGATTAGTTACCATAACATTTGGTACACACATTTGCTTCCCTTTAAGCATTTTAAAAACTTTAGTGATCCCCTGACTTTACATCAAGGACCATCAGGTCAAAGCTTGAATTCATTTAACACTGTGGTTTGTGAACAAACACCTCCAAAATGAATGACATTCCTATCAGACTCAGCTGTACTGAGTATTTAGTGCAAATTAGCAAATTCTAGGATGTTAACCTGCTACATTTTAAGGGTAAAAAGATAAATATTACGCATATCATCACATTTGCACTATCAGTGTGAGCATATTAGCATTTAGCTTGAAGCTAAAGTACAGCTCATTAGAGCTACAAACATGGATGTTGACTCTTAAACTTATTACACATCATTAAGCATTTTTTTCATGCAATTCATTTGTACATCACTGTTTTTTCTGAATGTTTTTATCACGAGTCCTTCACACCAAACTTGAATACAATATTTCTGAGCTATAGCACAGGAAATAATGAGGAATATGACACAAAAACATGGAGTCTCCGTAGTTCAAAACAAGATGGCAAACTATTACTCCTTTCCATCATGACAGAGGCAAGGCATACGAAATCCAGTCTTTTTTATTCTTTCCTTTCACAGTAAAAGCCCTAGACATGTACTGTACACTGCATACTGTTTACCAGAGGGAACTTAAATTCACTCACAACATTTAGCTAAAGGGAAATGCAATAAAATAGCTTACAGGAGCTTAGGTCATACAAAAACATGCCTCAGACAGACTGCCAGCTGCTCCTCTGGGTCAGTAGGATAGTTGTCGCAAATTCGCATCACACTCACAAATCTAATTATTGAACAAGTGTTACAACTGTTGCAAATTCACATCAATTGTTTATTAGTCACACCCCCGAAATGTTAATCTATGATAATAGGCTATGAAACTGAAACCACTACTCTCTAATTTACTCATATATCCTAAGGCACATGTTTCACTGCAGGTCTGATTCAGCAGTATCAACTAACCACTGTATAATCTTTTAAACAATGGTAATCTTATTTGTTTTCAACTTACATCTCACTTTGAAATGGACTTCATGTTAAAACATACACATTTTAAGATGTAGCCATTTTCTGTAATATGAGTTTGAGTCATCCTCTGTGTGCAGTCTTAAACTGACAGCATTATATATAAAAAGAGAGATATGGTAGGAGTGTAGACTTGAAAAACTTGCTGACAGGAAGTTCGGCCATGAAGAGAACAAAAAGATGCATGTAAAGGGAGAGAGCTAGTAGCAGAATAACAAGAGAAGAAGTACAGTCCTGGGTTTATTGTGACCGAGGTGGCTGTGACATCACCGCTGTCAGTAACACTGGGCGCTTGTCTCACACTGAGGGGAGGGCCCTTACAGCCCTATGGCGGGTTGCAGAGTGGCAAAGACAGCTGTCACTTCCGCTTGGGAATCTCATCCCCTCCCAGAGCGACACGGGTAATTAGCCAGCGACAGAGCATGGCGTCTCAACACCTGAGGAGCAGTGGATGGGGGGAGGATGGTGTGAGAAAACAGAGGAGGGTGAGAATAAGTAGGGGCAGAGGAGGCTGCAGCTTGTCAGGTTTTGCGATATCTGTCAGCAGAGTGATGAACTAATGTACGCACACGCTGCCACCCCGCAGAGTTGTGATCCAGAGATGGTTCTCACACTCTCCCTGCCTTCTCTGTCTTACTCATGCTGCTATAATTTTACTGTTTTTACTTACTATTGTATCTCAAGCCCTGGTTTAAGATAATCTGAGTGCTGCTGTGTGAAACAATGGCGGTTCTATATCAGATACATTTCGTGGCCTTCACTTGACAGAGCACATTAACACATGCACCAAGTAATTTCACCTTCTTTCGCCTTGCAAACATACAGACGTGTCTAAATTGTGTGATCGGTAACCCCAAGAAATTATTCAACTCTTTTCAAACCAGGGGTCAATCGTGTCTGTAATACTCCAGCCTGAGCAGTGGAAGTAATGACAGGCATGTGCAGGGCGTTCTGAAGTGTATAAAACTTGAAATCAAAGCTGTCTTTTTCCCTCAAAGCTCCAACAAAGAGCCTTATTATGCTGCCAGTCTCAGGTTGTGCCTTTCCATAAGTGCTGATGCTCTCTCGCCCTGCAGCCTTCTGATTGATGTGCCTTTGTTTTCATGCTCTGAGATGAAAAGCAAAAACAGCAGCATTGATAAAAATAGCCAGTGTAGGCCATCAGTGAGATAACGTCATCGGGGTTTGTCTGCAGCATAGTGTTGTGTGGTGACTAATTGAGGTTAGCAGTACAGTGATTTTGTGATGTTCCTTAATACTGACTACAAGTAGGCTTTGGTGATAATTATCATGGTATTACAGTACACCAGGGTATTTAGAAATCCAGACAGTATGATCAAATAGAGATGCCCATCTTTTCATTAAATAGAGATGCTGTATCGAAGATGTATTGTATGTAATGCACATCATGCGCCACCAGAGGTCAGTGTGGTGGAACAGGCAGCTGGATGGTGGGGATAACGTCATAGGTCAGCAACGGCAAAGAGAGACCACAGAGAAAACAGCTTATTTTGACATCTAATTCAGTGAATTAAGGTTTTATTTTGACCAATCAGAGTTGGTGATTGTTGGAACAGTGGACTAACAATCTCGACGACTAATTTAGACAGTTTTGGGGGTTTTAAATTGTTTCTGTTGAGTTTGAAATAAGCGTGGTATACAATGAGTTAACAAGGCAATTGGGCTAACGTTATTAGTCTTGGTTAGCTGAAAGAGAGAAACTTGAATTCAGAAGGTGTATGGTTGTATTTCTTTGTTTAAAAAGAAAAGTATGTGTAAGAATATAACCTTTCTTGACATGTTGTGTTTATTTTGTTTATGTATTTAACTGAAAAAGCTAAGAGAGCTTGTGGAATGTGACAAATTTGCTGCTGGGTGAGGATTTATACAATTATTTATACACATTTTGGGGGGGTTTCTCTGAACTTTGACAATTAAAATCCCTGTCTCAATTAAACACCTGGTCTGGTTGCCAAGAAGTTAATTTTTTAAATAAAAGTTCTTCAGATACATATAAGCGGGTTGTTCGCTACCTCAAATTATGTGTCCATTCCTCGATTGTTGATTTCAGTGATTTAAGCAAATAATAGCCCGGGCTATTAATTGAAGTTTAAAGGGAAATTTCGGTTTATTTCAACCTGTCTCCTATCGTCCCAAATTTGTTTCAAGTGACTAGTGACATAAAAATAATAGTTAGCATGTTAGCCGTTAGCGTAGATACAGCCGGGGCGCATAGTAGCGTCAGACCTGTTAAAACGTAAGTGAAAGGGC